>NW_027180095.1:32500-38310 GCF_036669925.1 Montipora capricornis | reverse complement strand
TATGATATGATATGAGGGGATTTTTGCACGCGCGAGGCTTCAAACAGCTTCAGTACTTACGGAGTTCGATGAAAATCCGGATTTATAACATGCGGTGGGGCAACCAAAGCGATGGGAGCTGTGTCTAAGGTTTCAGTGTGGAACTTTTAATATCGTTTGCCGATTTAGAAACTCGAACATGACCCCAGGCAGGTATTTGGGGACGAGTCTGGGATTTGTTTTGCTCTGCCCAACTATGGGTACATCTGCGTAGGTTTGCGCTCACCGTATGGAGGCTCAGTGAACCGTTGACCAGCCGTGTCAAAATTGGTTGTTAGCGAGCCTCGAAGGAGTTTGAAAATTTGAATATTTTTCGCAGTTTCTCAGCAATGGATACCTGCTGGACCTTGAAACTTGGTCAAGGGGAAGTAAATTTATCCGTGTAGCCATCGCCGGAGTTTGAGCATGACTGATGCCGGAGAAGTGTGAATTTTTTCGGCGAGATCTGAGGTAAGTTAGAAATGAGTTGCCAGCCCTTCCTTTATTTAGGGAAGAGTGACGACTCGGGAATTTGAGAAGTCGCTTGAATCGCATTCAATCAGGCAAAAAACCACACAAAAAGCAAGAAATTCACCATGACAATAAAGTACGGCTTTTTATTGAGAACTTTTGCGAGTAAATATCTTTTTCAGTCTGTTATCAAGATTCCCATACAAATCCTTATAGTTGTTTACCTTCCGACTCTGGGCCGCCTGTGGGGAAGCTAAAAAAAATTTTTTTTTCGCTTTCCCTAAACTTATTAACAGTTCTTTCGAGAATTTTGATCGCGAAGAAGTCATCACTCGATCTCAAAGTAATAAATCAGCGAAGCATCTAAATGAAGAGAAAGCACATGGCTTCAAGCTACCAGATGCTGAGCTACTATCCAAATGTATCAGCAAATCAGCTAGAAGTAGCTCATGCCGAAATCCAAAATCAAAGCTCCAGCTTTTTCAAGACAGCTCCTGCAGAGACGTCCTTGCTGAATTACTTTATTTCAAATGTTCATTTTGTCATACTATCACTGCTCTGCAAACAAGTAGGAAGCTTGTTGGCAAGAGTGGTGGAGCCTATGAAGTGAACAGGAGGTATATGTTGTCTTCTTACCAGTGGGGTCGTGCTGGCCTGGCAAAGTTCTGTGCCAGTATGGAACTTCCACCTCCAGTTACCAAGAAGGCATACAACCAAAATATGAAACAAATAGAAAGGATAGCCATCAATAATGCTGAGAAACTGATGTGCAAAGCAGCAGAAAGGCTTAGCCAGTTAGCCTCCAATGAGGGTGAAGAAAGCATGGTTGATATTGACGGCCATTCAATTGCTAAAGTTGCTGTTTCCATAAAGATGGAACTTGGCAGAAAAGGGGCAGCTCTAAGATTGGTGTGGTATTTGCCATGTCAGTAAAGATGTTTACAGGGGCAAACCCAGAACCGGAATGAAAGTGTCAATGGGCAGCTGTGGTCAAGATTCCCCAAGAGCCAATACTGCGGAAAGCGGCGTGTAGTGATAGCGGTTAGTGAAACTGTAGGGGTTTTCAACACAGGAGCTTCAAGCAAGGCAGTTCTGATGAAGTCTTGTAAAATTTCTCTTGGAAGGAATATGCTGAAAGCCTTGAGAAGGGAGTAGCTGGACAGAATTGCCTCTGAAGCTCACAAGATCAGCTCCAAGTATCTAAAGCGGAGGCAGATAATAAGGTCAAGCAGGATGTCAAGGGCTGACAAGCTGGCTTTTCAGACTGGAGCATTTGGCATAAGTTCCAAACCAGAGACAGATGAGAAGAAACAAAAGAAAAAGACCCTCAGAAAGAGTCACCAACAGCCACTTTGCCTGCGGAGACTGCCACAAATGAAATTAATGTTGTGTTTGTGGTCCCAGATGTTGAGTTTGTTGCTACAGAAAGAACTGAGCAAAATTGACTTATTGAAATCAGTCTGGTAACAACTTTGGTGGAGAAAACATTCACACATCAAATATGGACATACTGGACTACTTGTATCCATTTAGATTATGCTTGGTGTTTTCTTTATGAGCATGTAGTGTTACATTACTGTGTTTACAACTTTATCTTGCATTTTCCCAGATTTACAGTTATTTCCTTTCTTAGGACTGAAACAGGCACAGTTGGCTTGCTTTTTAACTATATTAGCTGAAATTTTCTGTCCTTATTTCTGAAGTGATGGTCTATGCAATGAATTACGGATTTCTCAATTAGTCGCAAACTGTCACTGTTGCCATGGAAACATGGATACTATACCTTTTGTGCTGCGAATGTCGAAGAAACAAAAAATCAGTAATTCATTGCAGAGAACATTACATTACGAATGTGTACAGCAATTTTTAAGTCAATTGAGTTAAAAGTCTTCAAGAAATCAGTGTTTTAAAATAAGAGCTCATGATTTGTTTACAAGGGTTGCTATGGTGATAGTTGGTTGCCAGGACATCAAAAGTACCTAAATTAATACTGCTGTTGACATTGCATGCATCTGCCAAGTTTTATTATGTTTGGCCAATTTGAAAATAAATTATCAGTTTTTATCTGATTCCACTGATTTAGGGTTAACTGCCTCCTTAAGTCATCGAGAGTCAACCACCTTGACAATGTTCAAACAGTATCAACGGTTTGTCAGCAAAAGACACTTCACATGATTTATTACTCCTTTATTATTAACGGAAGCTTTTTTCAGATCATTGAAATATACCGCATGATGCTTTTTCGCTCGAAAAACGTAATTAAACTGATACAAAGTAACTTCTACTATGCTTTCAAGTGAAACTCGGAAACAGCTGTATCCGTGACAAATGTGACTCACACTTGTCAACACTCCCACCTAAGCATTGGCATGGCGGCTGTATTTAAACTCCTCTGCAAGTTTTCAATGAAAAATAGAGGCTGTTTTAACAATGATTAATCTCGAGCCGTAAAAAATCGAGAAAAAATCGTTGAGTGGGTTGCAAGTTATTGTGAAATTTGTTGAAATTGAACCACGTCATTTGCAAAAATACCTATAATAGCAGCACCTTAATGCGTACAGGAAAAAGCTTGATATTCTTTGTCTCCAAGCATGAACTCTTCGTACACGTTTACGGTTTTTTTTATTCTTTATAGCCAATTATCAGAGGTTTTTAGTCAAACGTCATGAAATATCGGTCTCCTGAACGCTTTCGTAGGTTTGGTTTCTACTTTACGAACATCAAGGTAGCTGTTGGAGGAACATGTTTCCATGCACGATTTCGGAGACAAGAAAAATTTTAAAACCTCCTAGCCGTCTGCCAAGAAATAGTTATACGACGGCCAAGGGAACAACTTTCTGTCTTTTAATTAGCTAATGTAGCTATTGTGACTATTTTCTGATGTATTTTGCGACTACTGAAAAAGAGCGAACGAGCCGAGGAACTGGTGACGAGGCGACAGCTTCGCTCAGGCCCAGTTTCCGCTCATTTCCTCGCTCGAGTTGCTTACTGAGATTGATTGCAGGCTCAAATGTAATAACAACCATCTCTAGCACGTTAGACTACAGCCGAGAGTTCTTTGACTAATAAAAGGTGAGAAGGGGGAGAAATAAGGAGAAATTACGCAATGCTTAATATTTCGCAGTCAAAAAAGGGCTAAAGACCCCACACTAGAAGAAAGGAAGCCAGTAACAGCTTAAACCTAAAAATCATTTGTTCGTTGCATCTTTCCTTTTTGCACTGTTCTTAAAAATCGTAGGGATCAAGCAATGGCGGTCAATTGCTTCAAGGGGGAGAATTTTTAAATTCAATAACGTATCGCGACAAAACTTTAAATCGATGGGCTATACACAAACTCTGTTCGATTTGAGATTGAGTTTACTGTAATCGTTTGTCTGTTTAGAATACCAAGATAGATAGATAGATAGATTATTAAAAATAAATTCATGGGCAGCCAGAGGCTGAATTGCGTATTTACAAATAAAACTAAACTAAAAATAGAATAAATTACAATACATCAATGTTAAAAATATTAAAAAATTCATGCATATAATATATAAAAGCATTCAAACCAAATCATTTAATTGTACTTTAGGCACGATGACAAAATAAAAGTGTTCTTAAAACGGTCCGTGTTCCACTTTGGAAGTGCTTAGTAAATATTTCTTTCTTAGTAAATATGGAGCCTTATTGGCTTCAGCTAATAACTTGTTAAGTTTGTTATCCTTCTTGCCGAGGGCAGCTTTAAAAGCCTTGTCACATATGTCCTCGCAATATGAAATAATGGTTGGAATGCCAGCTTCATTAAGTGCCTCGTCATAAGACAAACTGGGGCAAATGATTGACAATGCCCTTTTTTGGACCCGCTCCAGCTCACACTGTAAATACTTGGGCAGAGCATAAAAGAAAACAGGCGCTGTATAAAGTAGGATTGATCTTACACATGTGGTATAAAAGAGGATTAAGTCCCTACATGGAAGCTTTGCCTGTTTAAGCTGAACTAGGAAATACAAACTTTTAGACGCCTTCTTACAGTTTCGTTAATGTGCTCATTCCATGATAAATCGCTTGTAATTATTACACCCACTAGCAGCGTTGTGCTTCTAACTATCAAGCTGGTTATCATTTACAAGAATAGGATGGAACTCAGACTGCTTTATAGTGAAGGAGATTCTAAGTTCTTTACACTTTTCGCTGTTCAGTTGAACCCTATTATCTAAGGACCACTGGGATACACAGTCTGCTATATATTGAAAAAATAACAATTTTGGCCCTAAAGCCTCGGAGTCATGTTAGAATTTTGATATATCGAACGTGGGCTATTGGTTCATGCATCAGCTTGCGTGTATCGAAGATACGAAGGACGCGGGCACGAAGGAAGTGTTCGAGTTCAGTGCTCAATCACAAAGGCATCAAAAGGGGAAAAATGCAAGTTGAGATCTGGGATTGGGAGATAAAGGGCCTGTTTGCATGAAGGTGGGGGACCCCAGGTAAGTTAGGTAACATGTGGTGGATTACCCCACCCAACATGTAAACAGGCCCTAATATTAGAGTTAGGTGTAAGTTAGCTTTGTTTGTTTCGATTTATTATAGTATGACGAAACGACTAGGTACTAAGATCACAGCACTTATACGTCTAAATCTATAACTTGTGTTCTATCCAAAGTACGATTTTAACTGAGCTATTTAATAAGAGAAAACAGCCAACGATTTGAGGCGCCCTCTTGGTTCGGTAGGCAAGCGTGAAATTAAAGTGTGATGGACGTGCACAGCTTAGATGTTTTCTCATACAACCATTTAATTCGCTGAAGCAACGCCCGGTGAACATTAGGCTTAAAGCTGAACGTTATTGATCATTAGTTGCTTCTCTGTAGAGTTCGATCTAGAGTCTCGTCGGATCCGTGAGATCAACTGATAAAATCATGGCGGTCAATTATTTCAGTGTGTTGTTTAGCATTGTGGTGCTGACGATCATTTCGCAAAGGGGTAAGTTGTAGATTCGATAATATATAGTGACAATTTCATAGATGAACCAAAAGCACAAGCTGAGATCTCTTGGGTCGAGATGATTTAATGTCAGCCTTGTCTGTTTCGTATAGAATGCCAAGTAGATGGGCTATTAGGTTTGCATTGCACAAAATACAGCGGAGAATGTAACAAAGACTGAATTACCAATAACCAATACTGGTCGAATTGGAACAAAATTTGGATTTGGTTGGATTATAAGGACGGGGGAAACCAGAGCAAAGCAGAGAACCCACAACAAAACTCGACCGACAAATGTCGTCGATGCTGCGGGATTTGATCCCCGGAGTGGGGGGGGGGGGGGATACTCCCTTGTA
>NW_027180095.1:22500-27500 GCF_036669925.1 Montipora capricornis | reverse complement strand
GCTTAAAGATTTTTTTCTTGTGTTTTTCTTATCATATTAAAAAGGAAAATCGGAGCTTAAAGTGAACATCAAGTATAACAAAAAGTAGTTTTAGGAACCAAATAAATTGGGAACCATAGAAAGAATTCTTACAATAAAATTTGCTTGACTGTTTTGAAGAAAACTTTTGTATCTCAAAGAAATTAATTTGAGAATCGCTTATTATTGTTTTCAAAATTCTCGGGTGTTGCCATCTTGAAGATTGTACCGTGCTACAGTTGTTTAAACAACATCAAAAACATTGTTTGGTGACCAAACATTCCGATATTGAAGTGAGTGGCCAAACGGTTAAAACATGTTTTATCTAAATCAGATCAAACTCCACAAGCAAAGAACTATGGGTCACAAATACGAAAAAAAAAAAACACGTTTACACAAGCAGCTGAGCAAGCGTGGTACGCATGCACGCGTCAAACATGTTTGACACGGCTGGCCAAACGAAGAAAAGTTCACCCATCAAACATGAGAACAAAAGAAATGTTTTAAGTTGTTCAGTTTGATCGAATGTTTGATGGCCTTCAAATTTTATCAAACACGATCAAACACGATCAACCACGATCAACCAGCACCAAACAAGGTGGTCAAACGGTAACATGGTTGGTCACTAAACAATGGAGGATTTTTTTTAAACGCCAAACATTCCCCTTTTGTCCATGCCTCGTAGCAACTGCAAATACGAGAATAAATATATAACATTAACTATGAAGACGTTGTAAATCCAAGACAGTTTCAGAAATTAAAGGAAAATTTTGATCCTGTGATGTCAGTATATGTGGGTTATTGACCAAGCGTGAGGTCAAGATGGCAGGATATTGGCCAAGTTCTTTTTTTTGCGTATTTATGGACCGAGACGAGTCGAGGTCCATAAACACGCAACAATATCCGGCCATCTTGACAGAACAAGCTTGGTCAATAAAGGATTTATTATGTTATTATGTTATTATGTGACCAAGCGAGAAATCCCGAGCGGGCAAGATAGCTCCATCTTGCCCTCTCGTGTAGGCAATCACAGCGCGCTATTTGGTTCATCTTGCCCGCCCACGGAGCTAGTCATATAATAAAGGTAATTACATGATCATTGATGGAACAAATAAGCACGAGTAAATTCTTTCAAATACGAATAACATTACAGTAAATATGCGGTCTCTCGCTATACTCATCCTCCATTTTGATGAAGCTCCCCAAGGAAAGAGGTGCAGCGGCCCACCCACCCTACCGAACAGCGGAAAATTCGTGGGTGTATGCATGAGGGGTACAGGTTTCCACCTTCAGAAACGGCGATCGACCAACGCCCCCGTATCTTACTTTACAATGAGGTGAAGTGCGGTGATGGAACGGCTGAGATGCCTTGATGGAAAAAAAGTAAGGCTGTAGGTCGGGTTAATGTAATGTTTAAAAAACGAGCAGCAGTGTTTTTAGACCCGATAAAACATGTGCTGCGAGTTTTTTGAACGGCTTCAAAAACATTCCACAAAGAGCGTGTCCCTCTGGACTCAAAACAATGGTTCAAATTGTGAGAGGTGAACATTAGCATACAAGAAAAACAAGCTATGCCTTATTAGTATTCTTTTATATAAAGAATGCTAACTAGGAGTGTTTTATCAGGATATAAAGCTCATACACGTGACGTTTTATCGGTGTTTTGATAGGCTGCTCATGAATTATTAATACGTTTTTTAATGCAAAGATAACATTTACCTCGTGCAATAACTGTTGCTCGGGCTGTTCGCTACTGATCCGTAGCATTTATAGCATTTCCCATATTTTTCACAATAGCATCTGAAAACGATGAAATGATGTATGAAATGGATCATATATGAACTGCAGATATGAAATCAAGTGGAGCTATGATCAGTGCGCTGTTATGAACGCAATTTTTGCAATTACCTAAAGAAGCCTGAAAAATTCAGGACTTCAACGGAGTTTGAACCCGTTACCTCGCGATAACGGTGCGACGCTCTAACCAACTGAGCTATGAAGCCACTGACGTTGGGAGCTGGTTATTTGTGGGTTCTAATGTTCCCGTGAGTAATGACTCAACGATGAAATGATATATGAAATGGATCATATATGAACTGCTGATATGAAATCAAGTAAAGCTATGATCTTCGCAGTTATGAACGCAATTTTTGCATGGGTTCAAACTCCGTTGAAGTGCTGAATTTTTCAGGCTTCTTTACGCAATTGCAAAAATTTGTGTTCATAACTGCGAAGATCATATAGCTTTACTTGAGCATCTGAAAATTTGAACAAAAACGTAAAACTGAAATACTGAGGTAAAAACAATGTTGTAACCTGACCAATATCCCTTAAATAATGTTACAGATATTGAGAATGATTTCTAGAAAAGATTTCATATTAGGTTTGGAGGTCATTTTGTTGTGATTTACACCAAAAATGTTGTGCGTAAGTCGATGCTAAATAACCGTTTTTTGAAATGGAAGGTACCTCCAATGATAAGCTTTTGTTTCAGGCTTTTCTCTCTCGTTCTCTTTCCTTTTTTATCTCATCCCTGGAACTCCGTGAAGGCAAGTTAAAAAGACTTTCGGATTTGTAAATACATACATACATGCATACTTAATTGACCTCTCCCCATAGGGGCTTTTCAGGGCCAATGAATCAACGAAACAACAGAACACAACAACTACAACTGGCCGGAGGCGAACCAGTTGGCTACTTACAAGTTCAGCTGGGAAGTTGACCCAGGGGTTACCAGGATCAAATTCAACGAGTGGTCAGAGCGGGTCTTGAACCCGGAATCTCCGGATCTCAAGGCAAGCGCGCTAACCACTGGGCCACACTGCCTCCTTCCAGGCTATACCTTGCCCTAAAGGTGCCCTAAAAGACAGAATGCCAAAATCCATGCTCTGTTTGTCACCCAACTTCAGAAAATTATGGCATGGCCACGGGTTACTCATGTAGATTGTTTAGATGCCCAAGATTGACGCGGATAAGCGACCTAGCTACTGGGTAGTTAATGCAGTAATTTACCTGAGCTCATACGGTCTTGTGAAAACGTAAATTGAAATTAAGCGCAAGTCAAAGTGACTCAGAAAGCAGGCACCACTGACGTCTGCAGCGTGATAACACGGGCCACTTTCACCTTGCCAAGAGTAACACCGCATTACTTATGTAAGTCAGAAAAATCATTAATAGGGTGTCTAAGAAACCATGATGTAATGAAGTCAAGTAAAGACTGTCCGCTTGGTCTTAGCGAATGGTATGGGTATGTTTTCCTGTTTTGTGAGTGAGTTTTATAGCAGTAAAGTTGATCATTTTCTTTAGTTAAATCTGGTGTTATGTGACCTTTAATGGGAGTTGTTACATTGGCGACGAAGATTTTCTTTGTGCGGTTCTACGGAAGGTAATGTTGAAGGGATTTGTTAAGAAAATTCCAGTATTTTGACGTGAAAATGGCTGAGAGTGGCACGACTGCGAGAGCTCGGTGACACCGTACGCTTCGTAGACCGCGACTTTCGTTCCTCTAATTTATTTAGCCAGTCTTCCCTCTTTCAACCCCAAGGATAACCCTAACACTCTTGCAGTCTGATGGAATTTGTAGAAACTCTCGCGTAATTTGTTTTTACTGGCAAAAGGAGAAACAGAAAACGCAGTGTTATTGCATACTACATGGAGGTTGCATGAGTTTTGCAGGAATTGTATTACCCTCTGATTCCCGGCTCAGATATTCCACGAATTACTTAAAGTATCGAGTTGTTGGATAATTATTTTGCTCCTCAGTTGAACGTTCCTTTTCAAATACGGATTCCAAGCTGTAACACATGCAAGTTAAGGCAATGTATTACGTTCAGGCTCATCTAATCAGGTGAATGTAGTTTCGTTTAGCAAACGTCGCACCAAAACAAAAAGGTTGGCCCAGAACAAAAGCAGATTTAAAAAGCTGTAGCTCGCATTCTACTGGCTTACAGGGGAAAATGTGGATGGGATGTTTCCGTTGCAGTAACAACGACCACTCTAAACACGCGACCGAAATTTCTCAGCCCGTAACGAGAAGTACAATGCATGTGGGCAAATTGGCCATTTCGCTGCCCGCTTCAAAACAAAGGAACTTAAGCATTCTGCTAGAGATGCTGAGAAGAAAGGTACTACTTGGTAGAGTTTGTTGTAGTAGTTGTATAAAGTAAAAAAAAAAAAACAAAACAGCAGTAGACTAGCAACCTTTCTGGCATGATTATGGTGCTGCAGCAAGAATCCCCCTACAAGAAGGGGTTTCTCTCCACTAACTGAAATAATAATCTCTAGTAAAGTGGGTAAGTGTGGGGAAAATATTGTGTGTGTGGATGGTGAGTTGAGGGAAAATCATAGCAAAAAATTAGGGCTAGGCTGTTAAATGAAGGAGAGAAATTTACAAGGTAAAATCTCAACCTCATAGTGGGGTTAGTAAACAGAACAAACTCTGTGTGAAATTAAAAACTTTAATACCAAAACCAGCCTGAGATACAAAAAAGTAAAATAAAAAAGGAAAAAATATTTTCTCTTTGTGAATAAAACTGAAAATTTGGAAGGGAAATTGAATTGTGATCTATGTAAAAAGGGAATTTATCAGAGAAAAGAAAATTTATATTATTATTTTAAGGAAATAGTTATTTGCAAACCATTCGTTTCTTTGAAATAAAGATATGCCTATCCAAAAAGGGAAATGCGTATGAGTTTAAATATTCTTGAAAATTGAGAAAACGTAATTTGATTTATTCTGATTTTTCGTTCTTTTTTGTCCATTCAGATAAAGTCATTCGTTGTGATGAACCAGATGTGTCCTTTGGAGTCCATGTTGTTGCAGATGAAGCTTACTTGGCGTTTTCTTTTGTCCAGTTTTTGTGGGCTTGCCCAGTGTTGTGAAGAGTAGATCCATTCTGTTATGATATTAGGGGAGCATCCATTACCCAGAAAAAATAGCATTAGTTGGAAAGTGTCTTTGTCTCCGATGGGTTTCTTCCAGA
>NW_027180095.1:17500-20000 GCF_036669925.1 Montipora capricornis | reverse complement strand
TGGTGTGATGTCACAGCCGTGTTTTCATACCCTCATCTAAACACAGCTCAGTATTGACCAATGAGATTGCGCGTTCTATCCTAATTATTTATAATCGGGAGTAACTTATTTTATAGAGAGAAACTCACCCAATGGTATTAGTTTGTTCTCCTCAAAGTAGCTCGTTCTTTTGTTCGTTCGTTCGTTCCTTTCTTTTCTTTTGTTCTGTCAATTGTATTTACTTAGTAAGGAATGTAACTTTTGGAGATAATTAAAAGTATTTTATATTTCACTCACGGTCATGTGGATTCGTTGTCCAAAAGCAATGTTAGCTTTAGCAGCTGAAGGAAGGCCTTTCCAAGTTAGTTTCCATGGCAACTGCCGCTTTGACAAATTTCTGTCAACAATGTGGTGGGGTGATATTCCAAACCTCGCGGCTTGGTCGTAGCAATCATTATCGTACAGGTTTTAAAATTAACCTTCCCTGTTTTTACAGAGAACTTCCCTTTCCAGGACGGAAATAGACACGACAACACCCTTTGCGATCTTGTATTTGCCGGGGTTTTGGAGTTAACTTACCTAGGTAAATATTTTCCGTGTGTAAACGCCAATTGATACCATGGTAAACGCCACCCGAGACAATAGAAAGTTAACCAAGGTAAAAGTTCGATCATGCCTGTGATCAGGCATGGTTTAGGTCGGTAACCAAGGTCGAGATGACATGATGTCCAGATTGCGTCATTCTCATTGGATCACGTTTTCGCGACTTGGTTTTCACGTTTGTTTTTGATCTACCTACGAGTCATGGCAAAAAATCAAACAGCAATCATTTGTCAAATCCGGACGAACCACTGGGACAATGTAATCGAACATACGTCTAGATATTGCGAAGTTCTCTTTCCACCAATCTTCAACGAAATTTCCCGGCCCGGCGTGCAAAAGGGTTTCAAACCAGAATTGGTTTCTCGGCCAAGACCGGCTAAGCTCGGCTAGCACACCTTGTCTTTCGAATGGCAGTTTGAAGCAAAATCAATCGCTTTCGCGTCGACTACTTAAGGTGCTGCAAGAGTAAGAGCCGCTGAAATCTTGAGACCTGTGTTTGCTGCTCAAGGACAAGAAACGAAAACGCGAGGACTACAAGAGCCACAGCTTCTCTTATAACCGCGAGCATTTTATACATGGATTTTAGAATTTGCCGCCAATTCGATTTGATCGTAATCGTGATTGATGATAGGTTTACCTCGGCTATTTGAGCCAGTATAAATACTGTACAAATGTACTAACGTTTATTCAGTAGACCTGGGGGATAACGCCATAAAAATAAAACGAGTAAGGAATATTTAGTGCTAGAACATTCGGAATAAATAATTTTACAGTTTCCGCAAAGAATGACGAATACCGAAAAATGAATGTCGAACAAAGTTTCAGTAATGAGTAATGAATACATCGGTAAAAATGGAAGGAATAATGAATAACTGAGATCCAATTAAAAGTCCTCTATTGCTGTTATAAAATATTCCTGAAAGATAATTCGACAAATGAAGGAAATTGCTGGTCTTTTACTCCTTGATTGAAACAGATTTTCTTGATATACGCTCATATTTCCTCCCAGCCAGTCAAAACGCGCGTCTGTCAATACATAACAAAGCACTAATTCGTGTAATGTCATGGCCGTGTTTCCATATTCTCATCTAAACACAGCTATTGACCAATGAGAGTGCGCGTAATATCCTGCGTACTATCCTGCTCGATTTTCAATCTTCGCTCAGGTTTTTTCAATCGCCATATGATCGACACAGGAGTCATACATCATTGGAAATTGATCAATATCAAACTAACCAATCAAAAAGCACAGATTAATAATTTTCTCTCTCTTGGGGAAAATCTGAACGTTTGATTGATTAATTTGATTTTGATCAATTTCCAGTGATCCAAGACTCATTGTACAGCACCTGTTCTTTCTATAAGAAAATGTTATTGTTATTGCAATCTTCAAGTAGTCAAGCCGTGGAAGAAGATTTAGGTGGAACAAGCATCCTCAGAAGTACAACAGTTCCTCTGATCGACAAGCTTGTGGATCGTTGCGATTACCTCTCCACCTTCAGCCACGAGCTCTTAATGGTAGATACTTAAGGTTATGCCACAGAAAAAGCACAAGAAAAGCAAAATTTATTCTTGGTTTAGTACAACAAAAAAGTATCGTTCAATCACTTCGGCCCCTACGGTTTTCAAACAAAATATATCACTGAACGGGACTTTAACCCATGGTATTCTTGTACTCTTGGAGTGTAATGTGAGGTCGTATTTCTGAAGACGTGTTCGGTTGCCCAAACTCCACATGTGTGAAGATCAATTGCGACAACACAGGTTTATTCTATTAAATAATCAGCAGTGACTGAGACGGCGGAGCCGGTGCGGGGGCTTTAAGGCTCCCAATTTCAAGCAAAAATAATAAAAACAAAAAGTAAAACGATTGTCATTTCACGGTTGATCCACGTTTATTTTTTGGTATCTCGTCGAG
>NW_027180095.1:0-12500 GCF_036669925.1 Montipora capricornis | reverse complement strand
AGAAACCGGGCTGGGATTAGCCAAGATCCCTTGGCTACACCTAAATCAGAGCTGAATATTGCTCGTGATTTAATAATGTTTTCAGCATAGACTGGTCCTCTTTCATAATCAGAGTATTATCTTTCCAGATGTACAGGACCTGAATAAATAAAGAAACAGATCTAGAAGTCGACATTTTCCTGTGTGGCGCCTATGGGTAAATAACATCCTGCAAGTGTTTTGTTGTTATTGTTCTATTAATGTAAAAATAGAAAGCGAAAACCGAGGTTAAAAAAGACTTTCTACCAAGCAATCAGATCAGTTATGCATTATGAACCGCGAGTCTAAGGTTTTTTTTATGACGTTTTTCTTTTGTGGGTCAGGGTGCATCGCCCCACGGCTAATGATCAGGTTAGGTGAGCTTGAACAACTGATTTGATATTCATTTATTTTAGCAATTAAGCCCAGCCTAAAAAGCATGGGCACAAATTGGATGGCACATTTAAATAATCTCATATCTATCTCCAGGGAAATAAGCCCCGCTACATCGTTGATATGATCTCTGTTATGCCACGAAGCAAATACAAACCTGTGTTGAAGAAATAATGGCATCCTCCTCAGCCATCCTAACGGTCCAGTTCAAAATTCATTTTGCGAGAGGGTATTTGCTTGTGCTGCGCCAAGGCAGAGAAAAGTGTTCTCCTTTTGAATTTTGCAATGTGAGTTCTGTAGACAAATCCAAATCGAAAATGAAAACTTTTTTTGTACATTTTCCCCTCCTTGGTTCATGATGTAAGAGAGTCATTCTAGATCCTTTCTGTTATAGTCTAATTTTTATTATGTAAAGAGCATTTGAATATTTATATCGAGAATGCGCTTAATAAATAATAATAATAATAATAATAATAATAACAACAACAATAATAATAGTAATGATAATAATAATAATATTATTATTAATATTAACAATAATAATAATTATTATTATAGACTTGATATTCCATTTGTTTCACCCTTTAAGTGCTAACTCCAGATATATCCTGGCAAAATACGGATACTACTTTCAATACTTGATTCTAGTTAAGTTTCAGTCAAACGTTATGATAGTGTGTTCACAGCACTGACTGATTGGTATGCCAGTTGTCACTGTCTCAAATCCCTACGATGATCCTCCATTTTCACTACTTTATACCTTTCGTTTGGCAAGAAAGCACGAAAAGCCAGTTTTTTGCTACGAGAATAACACCAAAAAAATTACTAATTTGTAGCCAATTTTCTGCGACAAAAAATTCTTCAGAAATCAAAAGTCTAAATTAACAGCACACGTCATGGCTACTCCTTAGTACTTGACTAGAAATTTCTTCTCACCTTTTCCTCTGGCCGCGCCTTAGTCATTTGATGAGGGCCATTCTCGTGCTTTTCAAATTTTCGTGTTCATGCCAAAAAATAATTCTGGGTAATTATGCCATTCCATGACAAGGGAAGACCCCCGATTTTCATTTCATAGATCGGTTTTATTAGTGTTGGGCCACCCAGTCCTACCAGCAAAATACAGCATTGATTGAAATGTTTAGCTTTCAAAACTTGCTCAAATTATATCGCTAGGTCCGGGGAGAATAGGCCAGAGAAACAACTTGACTCGTGAACCACCATATTTACACCCAAGCATTTAAGCCGTCCCAGTCTGCATTAAACCATATCTCACCTCAGATTTCTTTCAAAGGCTATCTTAACCCACATTCCAGCTTAATTGTTACGTGATGCCCAAACTTGAAGCCACATTGCCCCAAAACCGCAGATGAGAACTTCTTATACGGCGAAGCCAAGTGATGCAGACCGTTTATCGCCAAAAAAGTACAACAAAATAGCAAACAATTAGCACTTAAAGGGTTAAATCTTCCTTGTAGCCAGCTACACAATCTAAATGGCTAATACCTTTATAAACTAAGTTGAGATCATTGGGTACGAGCCTTCTCAAATGATCATACGAGTTATCCAACCAACTTATTAAGTATGGAGACAGCTATTCTTAGAGTTATTTTCCTAGAGTTATGTCGTAGAGTTACAGTTAATTAAGTTTCCAAAATCCTGAATTCAGGATTTTGGACTGCCAAAATCCTGAATTCAAGATTTTGGACTTCCAAAATCTTAAATTCAGGATTTCTAGACTTCCAAAATCTTGAATTCAGGATTTTGGCAGTCAGAAACCTTGAATTCAGGATTTTGGCAGTCCAAAATCTTAAATTCAGGATTTTGGAAGTCGTTAACTCTAACTCTAAGTCATAACTCTACTGAAACAACTCTATTGATAGTTAACCTCAAATGTTACGTATGCGTTTCCTCGTTCACTTCAATTACATTACTTGAAAAAGTTCTCGTGAATTTAACTTGAAAAAGCAAGTTTTTTTGTTCTAAGATGATCGGCAAACATGGAGGACGAGAAGGTTGAACCTAGACCATTAGCGTCGCCTCAGGAATCCTTGATAACCACTATATCATCGAAGCAAGCTGCTGAATGAAAGCGAATTTTTATAATATTTAAGTAAATACCAATTATCAATATTGAAAGCTGATCGGTTTAAAATGGGTGCTTATTCGGAATGGGTGTTTAGACTGTTGATCAGCACTACTCAAAATGGGTGCTTAGACCTAAATAAGGTGCATGCATATTTAATAAGTTGGTTGGATGACTCGTATGATCATTCGAGATGGCTTGTACCCTATAATCTAAATTTAGTTTATATGGCTATTATTCACTTAGATTGTGTGACACTGATGCACAACCTTGTAATAGGAATCCCCTCACGTCACTCTTGATTTTTAGCGCAAAAGGAAGGTCGACGATTTGGCTTGATTCAGCCAACGCTAATACAGCAGTTAAGAAAGATCCTAGATGAATACCCGGATGATGGACAGATACTCAAGGTATTTAAAAAGGAAAAATACGCATCGTTGTATTAGTATCGGTAATCACCATGATGTCGAGTGCAATTTGGAATAAATGAGCAGGAGTAAATTTTTCGAAAGACGAACAAAATGTGACCGTAATCCTTAGCTAATACTGAATGACCCCAATTAGATGTATAGCGTTGAAGGCGCGCTCTGATTGGCCACTCAAATTCGGGATATCCTTTGTTAGTATATACTACAACAGTAGATAGCGTTGAACTCGCGCGCTGATTGGCTCGTCAAACTCCGAATATCCTGAGCAACTCGGGAAAAAACTGTGCTGTACACCACGCTCTGTAAATAGCCAACTGGTTGCCTCCTGCCAGTTGGGGTTCTTAATAATGTTTCTGTTAACTTTGAATTGTTTCTTTCACATTGTTAAAAGTGGGGTGCCTGTAAACTAGCTTGATAGCTAAGTGGACTTCCACTATAAACAAAACATTATCCGGGCTATTATCGTATTATCATTGAACATGCTCCAGAAGCATAGTTTCCTCTGGCGGGCAAACCGGTGGTCTTGATCTCTGCAGCCCTTGTTTTGTTTTTTTTTTTTCGTACACTAGGAACTTATTCAAAATGCTGACGATGCAAACGCTACTCAACTGAAGTTTCTGCACGATAGACATAACTATCCAACCGAAAATCTCTATGCAGATAGCCTTGCAGAGTTTCAGGTAACTGTAATTTTTTTTAATCTTTTTGGGTTTTGCTAACATCATGAAAGACCTAGGTCGCGATAACTTATTAATTTATTGTGGGTTTTTCTATCCAAGAGTGCCTCTCCTTAACCGATGCACCTCAAGAAGGTGTGGAAACAAGGAAGACACCAAGGTCGACTTCAGTCGGAGCGAAATCTAACAAGGATAAACATAGAGTTTAAACATAATAATATTTAGTTATACTAATAAATAAAAAAGGTAAACAAACATGTTGCCTTTGAGCATTTTAATCCCCGCAGTGATTGTTTATGATTGTGGTCAATTCTTCTCCACAAATTTAAAGCTGTTAAAAAGCTGTAAATTTTTATTATCACCATGAAATGTGATGACAGAAAAAAAAATCTTTCTCCACTAGGGCCCAGCACTCTATGCTTACAACAATGCCGTTTTTATCGAAAAAGACTGGGACGGCATTCAGCGGCTCAGTGATAGCGTTAAAGCAGCCGACCCCGTGAAAGTCGGTCGTTTCGGCTTGGGATTCAAGTCCGTGTTTCACATGACAGGTAGGCTGACATTATGACTAACACGATGTTCCACAACAAGAGGGGACTGGATGGCCATTTTCATCTTGAGTTTAGTTATTGATTATTCTTAGACTATTCCATTCACCGACAGCAGCCATTCTCACAACCTTCATTGTGACATTCTAAGAGCTTATCAGTTTTACTTGGCTTCTTTTTGCAAACACAAATAGAATCAAGTGAAGCTATGATCCTCGCATTTATGAACGCAATTATTGCTTCTCTACACAATTGCAATAATTGCGCTCATAGCTGCGAGGATCATAGCTTCAATCGATTTCTTATCCGCAGTTCATATTTGATCCATTTCAAACATCATTTCATCATTGATTCATTCCTCACGGGAACATTAGAACCCACAAATGACCAGGTCCCAACGTCAGTGGCTCCATAGCTCAGTTGGTTAGAGCGTCGCACCGGTATCGCGAGGTCACGGGTTCAAACCCCGTTAAAGTCCTGAATTTTTTAGGCTTCTCTACGCAATTGCAATAATTGCACTAGATTTCATATCCGTAGTTCATATATGATCCATTTCATATATCATTTCATCACAAATAGAATCCAAGATAAGAGCATCTGAAGGTGCTACCTGTTTCTTGCCAGCGTGAGTGGACTTGTTTGTTCATTTGAATTCAGGCAGTGTTCTGCAGTTGAGGCAGTACCATGTTTTAGGTATGCTGGTAATACCTTCAGGATAGTAGATAGACTGAATGAGTGACTGGGAGGGCATGGCTGGATTTGTCTGACATGCAACCTTAGTCTGGGAGGCATCGATTCTTCCAGCTCTATGTCTGAAGAAACTGTGACCATTCGCCTGTGTGACACTATCTCTCTCAACTTGTGTGATTTGTTCCTTGTTATCCACCTCATGACAAGCTTTTCATAGCTCAGGATAACTCAGATCGAGCTACTTCTTATCAAACAGATCGCTAATTGTAGACACGCTGCGACTTTTGAGGACATAGCTGTCTGCATACTCGGGTATTAAGCTTAGAGTGATGGGTTTGCTACTAGACTTACTAAGTTTCGCATAAAAGGCATCCATTTCCGGTTTTGAAGGAAGAGGAATCTCCTTTGAGATATTGCCTTTAGCAGAGTCAACAGGGCTGAAAACATTGGGCAAGTTCTCAATCTTGGCAACTAAATCGTTTTTCATTTTCCTTGCCGATGTAAAGTTTATTTCTCACCCTTTCATATTCTACTTGTTTGACGTAGGTTGGTAGAAGCCACGAGCACTTCACTTGCCTGCAGGCAAGTCTGCCATTTATTTTTGTCCACGCTTCCAAATAAAATAGCGTACTTGCTATATGCGAACAGGATTCTGCTAGGCCAGCTTTGCAACCTAAGCAGTGAGAAAACAAAATTGTTCCTTCTCTTTCCGTGATAACCCAACATGGAACTAGAGAGTCGTTCCATTTTACTCGAGGGAATTCTAGTTGTAGCAAAAATTACGCAATCGAAAGAGGTACACCAATACGACCGACCGGAAATGGTATGATGTCACGTGAAAACGATCTATTATTTGCAGCAAAACACTTATAAGAGTGTTTTCACTCACGTGATCAGGAACCTTGGTTTTCCACGGAAACAAAAGAAAGCGCTTGCATGATAATACAGCTCGATTCCCAGAGGATTAGTTGGGGACACCAACATGGCCGCCGTGACGTCACATGAAAACACTCTATTTGTAGGCAGTTATTTGCAGGTCACGTGGTGGGCTCTCGGCCAATGAAAAGGAAGGGGATAATGCATCGAAGAGAGATGGATTGCGTTGACGGCGCGCTCTGATTGGCTACACAAACTTTCGAATATCCTTTGCTGTTCACCTCCAAGCAACTCACGTGGGATTTGCGCCCGAAAATGTTGCAATCTTTGCAACAATAAATGAGTTAAAGTTGTCTTTTTGTGCTATATTATGTCACTGTTTTAGTATATACTAAAACAACTTTTCACCTCAGTGTCGGTGGCTAGTGGTGGATATTTACCTCGCCGCTTCGCGGTTCGGTAAATATCCACCACTAGTCACGGCCACTTAGGTGAATATTTGTTAACTATTTAGTAACTTTTTAAAGGGTACTGGCACCTGAAATAACCGCATGGTTAACGGTTCCTTGTTTCCCATATTAAGGATCTTTTGTTAACTGAGTCCCAGTATTTAATTCACCTCTCGTTACGCATCTACTTACAGCTCTTTCTCTCCACCCCAGAGTTCCACTTTCCTTTCTTTCGTGTTCCAGCCTCTGCTTTCTGGGACTAAAATTAATATCACCCCACTGTTTCCCTCTACCTACATTGCACATAACCTAGAACTACTGTAATTCCGTGTGAAACACTTCAGACTCTGCAACTTTCTCAATGTTTCTGGTGTTGCTAACGTATTTCAGATTTACCAAGCTTGATCAGCGAACGTCAAATTGGGTTCATTGATCCCCATGCCTGTCATTTCGACCATCGCGGTCAAGCAACTGGGAAACTATGGCATCTTGAAGAGGACCACGAAGGCATGGACATGATATCCGATCAGTTCGCTCCCTACAAAGAGATCTTTGATTGTAATGACGAGGCTTTTTACAGGGGATTCTACAACGGAACTTTATTCCGTTTTCCACTGAGAACTACACCAACAGAACTGTCAGAGACAATTTACTCCGCGGACAAAGTGGACACGCTTTATGAAAGTTTTAAAACTGATGCTCATTTGATGCTCCTGTTTTTGCAAAAACTCGAGGAAATTGAGCTGTATGTCAGAGAAGAGCTGGAATCCAGTCCTCGGAAAGTCTTCCAAGTGAAGCTTGCAGATGACAGTCTTCAGACAATCCGTGCAAAGAGGAATGAGTTTCGTCAGAAAATTACGCCCGGGGAAGTAATGTCTGCACCCGTAGCAGTGACTTACCGAATCACAATTGAGACCTCAATCTTCGATTCCCAGCAAGGTTGCAAGAAAAATGAACACTCTTTCCTTGTTACGAACTACTTTTGTGGTGGAGAGATGTCGTCAACATTCCAAGAGCTCATGACGGACAAAGCTTTAAGCTATCTCCCATCAGTGGGAGTAGCTATGGCCTTACCGGCTGGTTTAAGTCGGCAAACACCCGACATTCAAGGCCACGTGTTTTGTTTCTTACCACTACCACTTCAGAAGACCAGCTTGACAGGTTTGCCAGTACATGTAAACGGCTTCTTTGCCCTTAACCAGAATAGGCGTCACGTAAGGTTTCCAAACGCCGAACAGGAAGACCAGGAAAAGAAAGGAAGACATTTGACTGACAAGTCTCTATTATGGAACAAGTGCTTGCTGGAAGAAGCCATTCCCAGGGCCTATGCCACAATGATTTTAGACGCCATTAAGGAGAAGTCAGCTGGGGTGTCTAAAGCATCAATTTACGAGTAAGTAATAAGAGGTTTATTCCCTTTTTATATCAAGGTGCGATTATGGCCTTACTACGCCTTCCCTAACGGTATCGTTTTTCACTGCCGTAAATAAATCTTGATGTAGAGTTAATGGGTCACCTTTAGCCTTGTGATCAGTGATCTCGATCCACATTGTTCGCTTTTTTTTTTGTCAAGACCCGTCAACTGCTGCAGCAAATGAGACTGACGGTAGCACAAAACGATACCGTTAATTGGTGGGTAAAGTTCAAAGTGCGCATGTTCATGAAAACTGTCAGGAAGGTGATAACCTACGGAGTAATATTGCATAAGCGGGAAAGAGAAAAAGCTAGTAAGGTTAACTGCAGCATAAACGGGAAGCCATTCGTTTCTTTTGGCACTGTCATTTTTTCCATTTTCTCGTAAAACTCTTTTTGACTACAGTACCATCCTTACATGTTTAATTGCTCCCAGGGTTAGATCATCCATTAAGCAGATAGTCGTCGATTTTGCAGGGTTAATTAATAAACGTTAAGCAAATTTTCTCGTCTTCTTACTTGAAGAGCATGGCCAGATGTGAAAAGTGTCAAGCAAAACTGGGATCGAATTGCACAGCCTTTGTTCCAGATCCTCTTGAATATGGACATAGTCTACACTGAGGCGGATCATGGGAAATGGCTTGCAATCAAACAAGCCTACTTTGATTTACAACCTGCAAGTGAGACCAAAGATCTCCTGTACAAAGTTATGGTTGCAGCCAATTTTCCCATCGTCTCGGTACCCTGCCACATAACAGAAAGCATCACTCGGTATTTGAGTGTTAAAGAATTAACACCCCATCTCACAAGAGAAGTATTGAAGCAATCCCCAAATTGTTATAAGAAGCTTGAAAGACCTGAAAAGATACTGCTCCTTCAGTTTTGTCTCAGAGATTGCCAACCTGACAAGCTTTGTGGATTAGAACTTATGCCTCTCTCTAATGGCACATTTAGTGTTTTTTCAAACAAAGCTGAGGTAGTTTACATCTCCTCGCCTGAACATCCAAAGGAACTGCTACCTGGCCTACAACACCGCTTTTTAGACGAAAATATGAGCGTTAATGTCCTTCAGAGGCTGAATGACGCGGCGGCACAAGGTAGGATCCATTCTTTATGACAACCATTTAATATATATTTCTCTTATTCAGTCACCGATGGAGGCTGTGAACATTCTAGAAAAAAAATTTATCTTGTTTTCTAGTCTTTTCTTAAAACAACAACAACAAATATATCTGATTAAAACCTGCATCAAATCGGCGCCCCTTCCGCTGCAAACGTCTTTAAATGTCGTGGCCTTCAGTCGACTGAGTGCAACTTGATGGCAAATACAAAGACATTAGGTTTTCTCGCAAATGTGGTCTGAAGATGATGTTGGCTAGCCCCGGTAAACTACGAAAAAGATGTAATTATCGATTGTGGCGTGGGGATAGCTAGGCGAAAATTGAGAGCGCTCCAATCAGGAGTCGAACCTATGATCTTTCGCTTATAATCTTTCGCTTACTATCTTATCACTCCGTTATCGGAGACTGGTAAGAGCTGGGCTATCAAACTAAGCCAGCTCAGAGGCAGAGCATCCGAGCTAGAAATTGGAAAGTTATAGGTTCTCTTCCTCTGAAGAGCACTCGAATGAATTTTTTTCCGAGTATCCTCGAATCACCAGCAAAAAGATAAACGCTCATATTAGATTTTCTGTCTTCATTGGAAGGAATTATGTCAAATATGGCATATAAATAGATGATATTACACGGTGGCAGGGAAATATAAATTTCATGTTTGAGTGGGAAGAACAATATTGAGATATTAATATTGACACGAGAACATATCATTCATATCTTCGAGCTAACGTGTGGTTTTCGTTTTATTATATAGACAAAACATATCCATGGTAGAGATTGGAATAAAGCAGGCTTTAATATCAATGATAGGTGTTGGTACAAACCAAGAAAAAAATGCAGAAAAATAGGCGGGAATCGTGACGTCGTTGTTCACAATGCAACTCGTGTTACATTCGAAGAGTACGACACTCGGTTGCAGGATGTAGTGGTCGTATTGATTTCTGCGAGTGTTTTATTTCCCGGTAAAATACTCCCGTCCATATAATAACTGATACTATATCATGCATTATGTACGATGTTCCTTGATAAATATTTGTTTAAAAGCCTTAATATATATATATATATATATATATATATATATATATATATATATATATATATAACTTCAGGTGAGTTCCACACTGATAAATCCAGAATAGTGCTCAACAATAATGGAGCGGTAATAACAATGTTTTTCTACTCAATATAGTTTCATATGGACTTTAATACAGGTCTGTTTCGTAGACCAACAAGGAGTTGGGCCACTCATCAGTTAAATTCCATGTACACTGTAGCATCGCTGGGGTTTATATACATCAGTAGCGTGATCGTTACAAGATTCAAACTTGAAAAACAGTAGTAAAAAGCATTTGTAAATTTATGATTGGTTGGTGAGGATGGGATTGAACCAAAGGAGAAAATTTCGCTTGTGCCTGCAAGTCGATACGAGTTCATTACGTTTGTTGAGCGTTGCCATGTCCGGTTTATATACAATATAGAATTTCTTGGTACTCCATAGATTACATCGTTTAGTAAGGTTGCTATAAGATTTGGCCTTGGCGAGAATTTTCCAGGAGATTGCGAAGTCTTTCTTTTGATCTTTTAGCTGCCATAGATGTTTGCTCAGTTCGGTGTCATTCTTTTTACTTTCGTGGAAAAACACCTCCTCTGTGCTGCAATGGTTCAAAGAGTTGCCTAACAAACAGAGGTGTGCTTTCATAACCTTCAATGTAGTGGAATTCTACCCTTCCATATCAGAGACACTACTCCAGCGTGCCCTTGACTTCGCAGCCAATTATGTGACCATTTCAGATGATGATTGTCACATGATCTTGCAAGCTAAACAATCCCTTCTTTTCAACAACGGAAACCCTTGGCAGAAGAGAAACACCGGCACGCTCTTCGATGTCACTATGGGTAGTTATGATGGAGCTGAAACGTGCGAATTAGTAGGGATCTACATGCTCTCGCAGCTTAAAGCAATTTCTCACGGCATGGAAATTGGGCTTTACAGAGATGACGGCTTAGCAGTAATCGACCAAACCCCACAAAAAATCGAAAAAATCAAAAAAGAAATATGCAAAGTGTTCGCCAAAAACAACGTACGCATTACTGTTGAGGCCAACAAAAAGGTCGTAAATTTCCTTGACGTAACATTAGACTTAACCACTGAGAAGTACAAGCCATATTCGAAGCCTGCAACCACTCCACAGCAAATCTAACCATCCCCCTTGCATAATAAAGACCCCTGAGGCAATTAACAAAAGATTATCTGAAATCTCATCAGAGGAGGAAGCCTTCAAAGAGGCAGCACCGTCCTACCAAGAAGCGTTGCAGAAAAGCGGTTATTCATACACCCTCAAATTCACCCCACCACAGCAGTCACCAGAATCCACCACTTACAAGAGACAGAGGCAAAGAAACATAATTTGGTTCAACCCACCATTTAGTAAAAATGTTCAAACCAATATAGGAAGAGAATTTCGAATTTGATCGAGAGGTGCTTCCCACCGAACCATAAATTAAGAAAACTGTTTAACAAAAACAATCTTAAGCTAAGTTATAGTTGTTCACCAAACATAAAACAGATCATCGATGGACACAACAAAACCATCCTAAGCCAGAACATGCGACCTCTACAACAAACACCCACCAAACTCCGCAACTGCAGAGCACCAGGCAAATGCCCTTTGAAAAGACAATGCTTAGTCAAGGAAGTAGTGTATCAAGCCACCATCACGACCGCCGAAAGCACAGAGACGTACGTCGGCCTCACCGCCACTGCGTTCAAGACGAGATGGCGAAACCACCAAATGTCATTCAAAAACGAAAGTAAAAAGAATGACACCGAACTGAGCAAACATCTATGGCAGCTAAAAGATCAAAAGAAAGACTTTGCAATCTCCTGGAAAATTCTAGCCAAGGCCTTATATATTAAGGCTTTTAAACAAATATTTATCAAGAAACATCGTACAGAATGCATGATATAGTATCAGTTATTATATGGACGGGAGTATTTTACCGGGAAAAAGATGTAATTATCGATTGTGGCATGGGGATAGCTAGGCGAAAATTGAGAGCGCTCCAATCAGGAGTCGAACCTATGATCTTTCGCTTATAATCTTTCGCTTACTATCTTATCACTGCGTTATCGGAGACTGGTAAGAGCTGGGCCATCAAACTAAGCCGGCTCAGAGGCAGAGCATCCGAACATTTATTTGCTACTCCGAGTTTCATGCTTCTCACGAAGCAATCATCAGGCAACTGCCAAAAAGAAGGAATACATGGTGTTTTACAGTGATTTTGAAAATAACGGTAGCAATTCACTATAGGCTGGGGTGCATAGCAACGGTTAAACAATACAAACTGTTTCCAGTGAGCTGCTAAAAATAAGCCTTAAATAATTACGCTATTGAGAAGGAATTTCTTTGCATGTCTGCAACTTGTTACAAGCTCATTTCTGTTGTTAAGGGTCGCCAAATCTGGTCTACAAATTATATAGTATTTCTCCCACAGACATAAATTACACTTCTTCGTTACATTTGAATAGGATCTCGCATGCCTAACAATCCGCCATTTAATGCGATAGTCGACTTTCTTGTCTTTCAAACCCCATACATATTTACTAAGTTCAGTGGAATTTCTGTAGCGTTTCATTTCTAAACGAACATGTGTGGTTTCTATAACGTGATTTGAATGATGTGTCGCAAAGACCGATGTAAGTTTGCTTTGACTGAGATGTTGTGACCTCTGCTTGATAGATGGTATTCCGCACTTTGCACTTTCCGTCTAGAGGGCAGGATCTTTTGTCACGGCAGTTGCAAGTGTTGA
>NW_027180094.1:20000-46577 GCF_036669925.1 Montipora capricornis | reverse complement strand
ATCCTGTGATTGGTCGACTTGGTTGGTGAATTATTAATGATTTTGAGAAAGCTTTACAAATCCATCCCTGATCACTTGGACAATGGTAATAAACCGAAGGGCCATCTCACTAACTAATGAGGTGAATACAAACATGGATTGAAAAAAGTGCGCGCAGAAAAAAAACGTACGCCGGTATATTCAATTCTAGGAGGAACAGGCTCTATCGAAACAAGTTTTGGTTAAAACCTGGTTGTACATGTGTTCCAACTGCCATTTTTAATAAAACAGCTTCACAGTGCTCCGTGTCAGTTTTTAGTGCTAATGTTCACATGGTTTAATGATTACCTCATGCAATTAAGGACGGTGCCTACTATTGTTATTACCCATACGTTCTGCGCATCTCGAGATATTCGGGTTTCCTATCGATGATGCTTACCAATACAGTGATATTTTTACGCGGTTTAAAACTATCCGGAGAAAGTAGATCTTAGTAAGTACTCTTTAATAGTATCCAAAAAGAAAATTGGGGGTAGCCTTGCATTATTGAGAGACATACATTGCTTCGTAATTTAAAGCTTTTTACAAATATTATTCATCAATTATCTTTGAAAAATGCGTGGTTAGCCCAAATTTTCTTTTTGGATTTCAATAAAACTTCTTAAGATCTACATTTGCTGCATAAACATAAACCGGGACAAAAATACCTTTAAATTTGTAGGCAACTTCATTAGAGCATACGGGTCACATTTGTGGCTCCCCGTCTAATTATTACGGGTCTGATTTAACGGATGAGGACAGTTGATATGTTTAACATAACGATATTTCTTACTTTTTTTCGAATAATATGGGATGAGGACAATTCTTGATCTCTAAGATAACGATCTTCCTTTTCATTAGATTTCTTCTAGATTACGGATCCCCGCTTCAAATATCTTAATTGATAATCGACCAGAATTTTAACCCTAAAATTAACAGAAAAGTTCGCACTTACATTATCTTGTGAGAATGGCAGTAAATTGCCAAACTGTCCATCACCCTCCCCAGGGGTACCAGGATTGTGATCATTCTGATTATCCTACAGACAACACAAGCACACGTACACGTCAGTTACATCAAACGTTACATGTATCAAATTTCGCTCATTAACCCTTCCCTCCTTAAAGACAGTCTTCTTTAAAATCAAATTAAATCGTTTCATTTAGTGATATAAAAATCCAACTTTCAACAACACAATAAACATGAAGACGAGCTCTACGTTACGGAGAGCTATGTACAAGAACAAAAGAGTGGTCGGGTATTCTGCAGTTTACCTGAAGATGAAGCCATCAACAACAAGAAAGAGGAGATCCAAGCAATGGAGCTGCCATTTTTAGAAACTTACGAGCAAATAACAGGAAATGAAGCTACATGCAATTTTTTGCACAAAACAGAAGCAGCAAATTGACAAGAAAGTTACTGTATATATAAATAACTTAGGAAGGCCATCCATATCAGGGTTTGAATCTGAAACAAAAATGTTACTTTACAATCATCAATGATTGATCATTACAGAAGTACCTCAAAATTCTCCGTCTTGTTTGAAAATAAAACAAGGATGAATGTGCAGGTTGTTTCACAGTAAAAGTCAAATCAGGTCAGGCAGGAAACGGTCAACAACATCAAGGTCCACTCAAAAAATGTCCCCATTTAAACCCTTTGCTGACCCAAGAGTGGCATTTCTAGATTTCACTCTGTCTAAAATAATGCCAGACAGCTTTCCTCGTCAATGGGGCCCCCCTCGGGCAGGAAAGGGTTAACACATTGATTATTTGAAAGTCCAGGGGTTTCAATAGAATTTTAAATAAGCAGATGGTTTGAGTAGAGTAACAGATTGTATCAACCTCCACCACATTGAGTTTTCTGAATGTTTAAGGGGGTTGACACTTAACTACAGAAAGGCAATGGTTGCTAAGGAAGGTTTTTAGTCAAAAAGCCCTACAAAAAGGTTGCATGGATGGTTCTATGAAGAATCTTTTTCAATCATGGAAATCTGACATCACTTCAATCAGAAGGTGCCATGTGTTTCAGTGAAAAACAGGTAAAAGCTCCCAGGAAACGAAAGGAAGAGGCAGTTTTTTCACCATATGGCAACCATCCCATCATTTTTCATGAACTGTAGCATGGAATTTCTAATTGGACAAAAACAAATGGAACTGACATTTTGAAAAGTGTATCAAAGGAGGGCCTTGTGACATCATAATTTTTTTGAGAAATAATTTGTAAAATCCATTTTGTGTCAGGATGTTCTCATACAGTTGCGTTAAAAATGTGTGAAGAACAGTTAACTCGCTGAGTTTTTAGGCATTCTCTGTTTTGATCATATGATTTACCAAATATGGTTGTAAGTCGAACTATACAAAAGTAACAATACTTCATCAAGATTCCTAGCCTGAGCATAGTTAAGCCAGTAAGCTAGTGATTAATTCCTTGGAACATTCTTTTAAGGATGGTGCCTACACGTTATTGTTATTACACATACGTCCTGTGCATTTCCAGATACTCTGATTTCCTATTGGTATCACTAATGCAGGGATATTTTTGTGCCCCTTAAAACTATGCGGAGAAAGCCAAACTTAGCAAGTGCTCTTGGTATCCAAAAAAAAACTGGGGGGTAACCATGCATTTTTCAGAGATAATTAAGCTTCAATTTGGAAAGGAACACAATACAGTGCTTTGTATTTTAAAGCTCTTAACAAATATTCTTGATCAATTATCTTTGAATTTAAATGCCTGGTTCCCCTCAATTTTCTTTTTAGATTTCTATAACACTTGTTAAGACCAGCTTTTCCCGCATATTCATACAACCACGCAAAACTACCTTTGAATTAGTAAGCACCAGACTTATCTTTTCATTCCTAAGAATGACACTTAAAAGATTTTACTCTGTCTAACACCAGACAATTTTACTCCTCAGTGGGGGCCAGTTCCAGTTAATAAATACATAATTTGTTATTTAAACTCTCTCTTACCATTCATGACTAGGGGAGCCTCCTAGGCTCCTAGAGGTAGCGGGGGTTCAGGACCACCTCCCATGTACTGCAACAGAAAACAAAAACTTGCATGACGGTATGGCAAACACACTGACAGAAAACAAAGGACTAAGGGTGGGTATCGGGGCAATCCTTGGGAAAACAATAGAAAATAAAATAATATTAATGTACATGTACGCAAAGAGAATAAAATTATTACGGCCGGAATGCTTCCTCCAGGGACAGACTTCATCATTGCATACATGGATTCACTTCCAGTACTTGCTGGGTCTGAAACAGGTGACAACTGGTCACAACGTCAGGGTTTTCAATAAAATTTGAAGTAGGCAGCTGGTTTAAGGCTAGTAGCCGACTGCATCATCCAAGCAAGGGCCCGTCACTTCGTCTAGGGGGACCTGGGAGCATGCTCCCCCAGAAAATTTTGAAATCTGGAAGCTCTGAAATGCGATTTCCAGCGTCCTGGGCGACAATTTGAGTACAAAGTTAAAGGAAGATTTCTTATCAACAGCGACACTGAGTGCGCAGTTACGCGAAGAAGCAGCGAAGAAAGATTTGGAAAATCATTTCAAAAGGAAAATTAACGATTTAAACGTTGCATGACGTTTCGGCAATTTCATGTCATCATTTTTTGAGGATTTTTTCAAGCGTGAATTGAAACATTTTTGTTTGTCTAGACAAACCGCAATAATTTTGTTCGGTCGACATGAGAAATCATTTCAGTCGAACGATTGAATATGTCATTTTAATCTGAGCGAACAAAAAGGCTTAACCAATGAAACTAAAAGAAGCATTTACTGTTTTGGTGGAAAACAAGTTTTGATGCAACGATTACTCAATAACAACCTGTTTTGCAGAAAACGTCTTGATATGTTTGCGGAAGTAACTGAACGTAATTGAATTACGTAAAAAATCTGATTACTTATTTTGAAATTGAGGTATTAATAAAGTACATTCAAGTCCATCAAAAATGAATTTTACTTTAGGTTTGAAGGAATCCTTCAATTAATTCAATATAGAGGGAAAAATAGCCGACTTCTCTGAGCGAAGTAGCCGACGTTTTTGGTCAGCCGTCGGTGCTTATTGAAACCCCTGAATACATAATTTACCACTTCCCATAAGGGCTTTCCAGAGCCAATGAAACAATCAAGAAAACGACAGAACACAATATCAACAACAACTGTTAAGAATCCCAACTGGCTGGAGGCAAACCAGTTGGCTATTTAAAGTGAGGCCAAGAAGCTGAACCAGGGACTACCAGGAACAAATTCAACCAGTGGTCAGAACAAGCCTTGAACGTGGTAACATGAGAATGTTCAGGAAAAAAATTGGAGTGCTCCCTTGCCGAGTCAAACCTATGACCTTCTGATGACTAGTTCAGAGGTTTTACCACTGAGCTATAGGAGACTCAAGGAAGCAAGGCCATCAAACTAGGTTCATGTGGCAATTGTCCCACTTTACCGCTAGGATTCATATTGCCGGAATAGTGCTCACAATTCAAGTCAAGATGATGAAATATTTACCCTGGTAAATGATTGAATAGCATATATTTTTTTTGTAATCGGAATGTCGTAGGTTCAAGCCCTGCCAAGGAGCAGACAGATTTTTTTCTTAGCATCAAGATTCCTCTGGATTATTCTACAATTATTCTACAAGGACACATTGGATACGAAGCGATTGCTAACCAACGAGGATCAACAACTATTCCATGTATTGTCGACTAAAGCATCAATTTCTGCCTCGGCCAATTCCAGTCCAAAATGGCTTTTGTCTGCCATTTTTGTCACAGCTACAAAAATGTTTTCAGCTCGCTTTATTGCAGACACGTTCCTTGACCATATTAGGCACAACAGGTATACAGTGTCACATAGCCTGAACTGATAGCCTGTGTCTGGCGAGCCAATGAAAATGCTGGAAATCTGATATCCATAATTCAGTTTTTAATATTAAAAATTAGATACCTTTAACAAAATAATGCAATGTAGATTTCATGTTGTCCTGCATCTGTTCAGTAATAGATCGTTACAATGTGGTAACAACAAAAAAGTGGCACACGAGGCAATAGCTGAGTTGTCACCGATGCTCTTACCAGATTTTGAAGTCTTCGGTGATCTATCACTGAACGGATGCAAAGCAAACTGTTATCTTTGTTTTATTAATTTTAACAAAGAATTAAAAAGTTCTTGATGCTGACGCCAGCTATGCGTCTGTCCTCTAATAATGTAGATCATGGGTGATAACCAAACAAAATGCATGTATTATTGAGCTTATATTATATAATTCTTCATTCACTTGATGGGGCTAACATTTTTATCATCACCTGCACTATAATTACATCAAAGGTAGTTGGAAGAATATTTTAAAAGCTGAGAAATGGCCATTTATTTCAATCAGTTATTTGAAATCATCCACAATATTTATGTTGATTGAATGTTCTTGTGATATATATCAGGATTTTTTTTCCTTGTCAAGATTAAAAGTCAGTGCCCAGAGACAGTTACAGTTCACTCCTTACCGATGTTGTGGGATTCCAAGGTCTACTGCCTGGCCTGTGAAGGTAAAACAAATTTTAAAGTACAACCCTGGTGAAAAACCTCAGAGGATCCTTGAAGATCTTCAAGGATCCTTAAAGATCCTCAAGGACCTGCAAAAGATCTTTGAAGATGAGGATCTTTCAAGGATCCTTGAAGGATCTTTGAAAGTTCTTTAAAGATCTTCAATTGCAATTAGGAGTTGTAAAGATCCCCAAAGAGCCAGTGAGGATCCTGTGAGGATCTTACAAAGATCCTAGTGAGAGTAAGTTTCAAAATCTTGGTAAGGATCCTTACAGATCCTCAAGAATTCTTTGAGGATCTTCCAAGGATCTTAAAAGGATCCTGATAGAAATCCCGTTAAGGTCTTCAAGAATTCCTTGAGGATCTTTCATAGATCCTAAGGAGATCCTTTGATTGATCCTCAAAGGATCTTTATAAAGATCCTATATAGGTCTAAGACAGATGTTTGGGGGAACTCAGTAATTGCAATAAATTAGTTACCATTGCATCTTTAAAGGGGGTTCTTGAACACCATTAGGATTTTAAAGGGATTCATCTTAAAGATCTTTTTGGGATTTTTTTTAAAGGATCTTTTTTGGGAGTCTTCAAAAGCTTTAGGGAGAACCTGTTGATGCCTCCGGCAATTAAATAATGTCCTGTACCTTTTTTGTCTCAAGAATTAGGATCTTTTTAGGATTATTAAAGGTTGTGACTGTCGAAAATGAGAAATAATCTAAAGGAGTAAAGGAGTTCATTTATACCAATAAATAGAAAAATCAGTGAAACAAAAACCCAATTGTGTTATGTTACACGATACCTTATTAGATTTTATCAATATATTCTGACAAAAGAATCATTTTAAAATTTTATTAAATGACAATGGGTTAAGTGACAAGAACCGGAACGCAAAACATCACTGAAGAAAGTGCTATTGCTCTTGTTTATACAAGGATCATTACTTCATTGTCTAGCCAAAAAATGCATCAAATACAAATAAACCAATTGTTTGTTCTATAAGAGATCGTTTACTTATTTACATGCACTAACTTAAAATGAAGTTAACATTAAGTTGCATGTCCAGTCTGAAAACATTGTAACCTGACCGTCAGCTCATCTATCCCAGTTATAATTTGAAGAAAACCATCGTCCAAAACTTGGAAACGGAAGTGAAGTGGGAGCAATGGGTGACGCATGTTCTGTCTCACTTCACTGAGATTACTAAAACTTAAACCTTCTCAAAGCAAGCTTCACTTGATGACCTTCGAATGACTTCCTTCACTTTTCAGTATGGCGTTTGTTCTTGAACCAGCGGGAAAAACCCTTAAACGATCCCCTCGAACATCATTGAAGATCAGCCATCTTGGATTTGAGCCGCTCTGGTCAGCAGTAGGCCAGCACCAAAAATTGCGGGCTCACACCAGCCACAGATCGATGGCGGTTATTTCGATTTTCCGTTTACTGCAAGTCCTTATCATATTTTAGTTCTTTTACAATGTAAAATGCTTGTCCACTGGAAGGAATTGCTGATAATAACTCACCTAAAGAGGTAAGCGTTGGATAAAACAATTTTGATGCTAATTCCATGGGCTTTTGCCCTATAAATCAAAGTGCAAGTAATGTTCTATAATTTATAAGCTTAATACAAAGTGCGGGCGTCGTAACGTTTTGTGAAGTGTCTTTCTGTTTACAAATAACGAAGCTTGTAGTGAAAGGTTTTCATAATCCTTCAGAAAAATAACCGACAAAAAGCGAAGCCAACGAAATGGACATTCACATCGAATTTAATTATCCCGGTTTAAAACGCAAAAGAACGCTTGATTTAGTTACATTGAGTCTGATCTGATCTGAGTGTTCCTATATAAACAGGCAAATGTTGACACTTCCATTGGGTACAGAGATTTCTTCTGGGATATGGTGCATGAAATTTCATGATAAGTGGTCTGTAACTGGTGACCAAAGTCCACAATATTCTCTTATGTAAGCAATGAGAACCCAGATTTAAAAAAATATATATATGCTTCTTTTGTTGTAGACTCCATTGCTGTTGTACTCAAGTCACCATTAAACCACTGCAATGAGCACTTTTTATAGCATTGTAGTCAAGTTGTCACTGCCTTGAATTTCTGAAGAGGTTGGAAAAAGACAATATAATACTATGTATCTTTAAATCGCATTGTCCAGAGGAAACCAAGCTTAGGTACAAAGCGAAAAAAATGTTGTAGTTACTCTAATCCTGTAAGCTAAGCTTATGTTAGGTATTATTATGCAACAACTACAGTGATGGCAATGATGGTGTACAGAAATAAAACAGGAACCCACATAAAAGAACTTTTACAAGTAAGAACGTTTTTGGCTAAGACAGTCCTATTTTAGCCCACAATTTTGAAATGGATTCTTATTTTGAGAAATTTAGTCAAACACTGAATACACAAATTTAATATAACAAGCTCTACCAGTACCATGTTTTCCCAGCAGCAACATAGTACCATTGTTTTAATGTTGCTTTAGTTTTGTTCTGTTTATCATGCAAAGCTTTGTACAAACTTCAGAAATGGCCCAAAATAGGCCATACCCACCAATGACAAAACCTCATTATTTTATTCTAAGAACCTGAGTACAGTCTGTAGCCTAGCCTTAGCCTACAGACTGTAGCTTGGAAAAACTTGGTTCTTACACTGTATAATTTATTCAGGTTTTTACCGTACCTTTATCAAGCAAATATTGTCACTGTAGTATTAAATAATTATGACTTACATGACTTGTTCACAATGGAGGGAAAAAAATAATAATTAGTGTGGGGTGGCAACTGCTGTAATAGAAGGGCTGGAAGCAAAAACGTAGTAAGTGACAATGTTTGGCCAACTTTTAGTGCTCAAAACTAGCCCAAATTTTGCAGGTTGACTGGAAATGAACTTAAGAACATTGCTCTGGTAATTTTTTATGCAATTTGAGCTTTATTTTCAAGAAATAAGCTATGCAAAAATACCATTGGCTTCATGTTTGAAAACAATGGAATCAGAGAAGCGGCACTTATCTTTCATTGTTCCATTAACATTTAATGGCATTTATAAACTAATATAACTGTGTGTCGATAGCTCAACTGAATGATATGCACAGCAAAGTACACGACAGGTCGGTGGTTTGAGCCACTGATCAGAGTTATTTATTTAATTTTTTGTGCATGTCTCATGTAACTTAAATTTAACAAAGATCGATAAAATCACAGAGAAAATCAAGAAAAGAAAAACGAGAGAAACATCTCTGTGCAAACAAAAGAAAAATAATAAGTCTGAGCGGTGGCTCAAACCACCAAGCTGCTGTGTACTTCGCTGTGCGCATCATTCGGATGAGCTACCGACGCATACAGTTGCATAAAGCTTGTGCTATTAAATTTTAATCAAACAATGAAAGGTAGGTGTTGCTTTGCTGATTCCGTTGCTTGCAAATGCGAAGCCAATAGTATTTTTGCATAGTTTATTTCTCGAAAAAAAAGCTCAAATCAGATAAAAACAATACCAGGGCAATGTAAGTTCATTTCCAGTCAACTTGCAAAATAGACCGTTTTTGCTTGTACATTTTGTTTTCCCAATACAGATTATGTCATAATACTCAGGAGGTTAATTGGTCCTTTCTTTTTTCTTTTGTATGTAAATCCAGCCAGCCCCGTTTACGGGGATAAACCCCGATCAAAATTGGATTGATGATGAGGCAGACATATTCATGCTTGCATGCACTCTTTTTAATGAGCAAAACAAGGACTAATCCTCCTGAGTATTATCACATGATTTGTATTGGGAAAACAAAATGTACAACAGAAAAAGGTCTATTTAGGCTAGTTTTGTGAAAAACTAAAAATTGACCAAAAATTGTCACTTACTAGGTTTTTGTTTCCAGCCCTACATTATTGTATCCTTAATCTCCATTTTTTTATGATTTTGACAATGATAAACACATCTATGCAAATAAAGAAAGTTTAAATGATGTTTGTGCCATATTGTTGTTGTTGTTGTTGTTGTTCACGGTAGTTAATAGGAATTGGCCATTTCCAAATTCACTTTAAATTAGCATGTTTCAGATTTTCCATATGACATCCTGGCACTTATCTTAACCGTGAGGTGAATCAAAGCCATAATTGGCAGTAATCTTGGTTCTTTAATGGAGCCACAAACATCCTTGAAGATCATTGGTAAGAATACTGAATATACACAAAATATTCACAAAGATCTTGACAAGATTCTCAAGGATAGATTAGGATCTTTGAAGATCTTTGGTAAGATTATTGAAGATCCTTACAGATCTTTGGTAAGATTCATAAAGATCTACAAAGATCTTAACAAGATCCTCAAAGGATCTTTTAAAATAATAAAGATCCTTGAGGATTTTTTTTAAATTCCTTGGTAACATTCAGGAAAGATCCACAAAGATCTTAACAAGATCCTCAAAAGATCTTTTAAAATCCTTGAAGATCCTTAAAGATCCTCAAGGATCTTTGGCAAGATTCTTGAGGATCCTCAAGGATCTTGGCAAGATCCTTGAGGATCTTTAAGGATCTTGGCCGAGATCCTTGAGGATCTTTGCAAGGAATTTTGAGGATCTTTTCTAAGATCTTTATTAGGATCCTTGAAGATCTTTATGACGATCTTTGAAGATCCTTAAAGATCCTTTGAAGATTTTCACCAGGGAAATAAACTCAAAATTAATATCAAAAGCAAACATGTTTTTTAATACCATACTTACTGTAACTCAAAATTTTGCTTTTTATCGGCCTGTCAAGATGCACGATGTTATCAAAACCAAAGGTCATGGGTCCATTCTTGATTTTACCTCACAAACTGCTTTGCGATGCAAAATTTCTTCAAAAACAGAATGCAAAGCAGTTTGGGATGTAGAATCGAGAATGGACCCATGCCTCTCACATAACAGTCATGGGTCCAAATTACTGAATTCTGCCAAGTTTATGAGACTTGCAAGGCACAGAAAAAGCGAAATTCTGCAAAACATGGTGACATGTTTGCTTTGGATGGAATGGTTTACAAAAGGAACAGAAACATTTTACATGCACTTTAAGTTCAGCAGTAAATACATTTCTTGCATTGCAAATTATAGTAGGTTGCATCCCTTTTCAAACTGATTGGCTTTAAATTGTTTTCAGTTCTAAAAAATTCAATTGACTGAAACAAGGTTCAAAAATTCTCTAATTACGGTTACCAAGTATAATTTAGACTTAAATTGCCCATGGTCAACTTCTTTGAGTCGAGTGATGAAGTTGTGCGAGTGTCACAACAGCAAGCAACAAGTTGACTTGTTTCCACTTGCAGGGATTTGAATCACTAGAGCCTCAATTTTTGGTGCGAAAAGATAATTTTTGTGTAGTCTGCACGACCGCTGCCAGGTTAAATGGCACTGAATGGGACAACTCCGACCAAAACATTAAAATTTTCATCGAGTGTTTTTATCACCAAACTTGGGAGAAATTACGTGTATCCAGTGCGGGGTACGTAATGTACACTGTCTTGCGCAAGTATTGTTAGTATTCATTAAATATTCATATCACAAACATGCAAGGCTGCTTAGCACATGATATGCACAACTGGAAAGAAATCAATGCTGATAAGAGGAGAAAAGCTGATTTAGACAGGCTGGACACTACCAAAGACACAAGAATGTGAAAATTTGGAAGAAATGTTGGTTGTTTTCTTAAGATCTGTTTCACAAACACTACTGTATGTCAATAAATATTATTGTGTAGCAACAAAAATTCGAAAATGGACTTCCAGTGCAACGTGCCTTACCCTGGCCACCCAACAAATTTTCACATTTGAAAATTACGTATAAAATAATACGTCAACTCAAAAACCCAGGCAATGGTGTTCAAGGAGGCGTCACTGCCAATCAAATTTACGCATCCTGATTGGTGGACAATTTGTAAAAAACTTTGTCGGGTGGCCATGGTAAGGCTCGTCGCACTGTAACAAGAGAAGTTTTAATAATGTTATTATGAGTCTGTTAAAGCTTTCTTGACTGAAAACAGCAGTAAAATGGTGACTAAACCGGCAGAGAAACCAGAGTGGTATTTCTGAGAGTCAATCATCGCCTGTTTACAAGCTGGTAAAGTTACGTTTTTCTCTGCTTCCCCCATTAACAAAGAAACAAACTTAAATGGCTACAATTTCCAGTGCTTTTGAAGGGATATCAGCTGTAAAGACAACTACAGAATGCCATACTGTATATTCAACATAAAGAACAAATAAAGGGGGAGTGCAATTTGTACATGAAGTCTTTGCAAACATTTACAACTGCTTATTTAATCCAAATTACACAAGAAAAATCATTGTGATTACTTATTAATAATTATAATTATACATGAAAATTATAACTTATCATTATAATGCAGGTCTATCATGGGTTATGAACGAAGTACAGTGTAACAGGGCTTGCATTTGATTGGTTATCTGTGAGTTTCTTTCAATTGATCACTGACCAATCAGAATACTTGGTTTGTTACCTCCTTTTGCAGTGCAAAACTGCTAACCAATTGGAATGGAAGAATTTTTCCATGTATATTGTTAATACACAAAATCACACATTGCTGCTTGTCAAAAAGCGTGAAAATTTTCTTATTCTAAATTCTTCTTTTTAAGTGGCTCTGAGTCAATATCAGCAAAGGAGCAAAGGAGTCCTATTTGACCATTTTGTTCCTGTTGATTTGAAACACCGTATGTGATCAAACCACATACAAACGACCGTGTTATATCCTATCCGCGAAACAAAAGCCGCATACAGTAATGACTGTGGGCTTGTCACTAATGGTCACTAACAAAAAATAGACAAGGGATGAAAGTGATTTCGGTGAAATTGTGAATCGTCCGTAAATCACTACAATTTGGATGAAACTGCCTTATTTCCAGCAGTTGGTGTGGAAAGTCTCCAAGTCTTAAAAAGAAATTAAACAGAAAGCACATGAAATTCAATTTTTCAAGGAACCATTAATTTTCCAAGCATTTTAAGTTCCATTAATTTTCATACAATGTAGACCGGAGAATACCGGTGACAGAAACGCATCCTCAGTTGTAAACAGATACTTACCGGTAGGAAGTGAAATCAACCGTTAGTAATTCAAATCTCAAAACAGCTGATTGTCTGCTTTTGCACCAAGACAAAACTTTGCGTCAAGAAAAACAGCACCAGGATAAAAGACAAAACAATTTTAGAAATTGGTAAGAATTTTCCTAATTTGTTTTGCGTTTCTAAATCCTGCTGACGCAACGCTTTAACTACAATATAAATGTAAAAATTAATATTATTTTAACTATAAAAAAATGCAATAAAACATACACTGTATCGTAAACTCATCAACAAGATGAGCCTGGGTGCTGGTGCCTAAAAGGTCACTTGTTATTTAAACCATAAATCTCTATTAAGGACGGTGCCTACTAATTAAAGATATTTTTTGCCCCGGTGTGTGATTATGCAGGAAATGCAGATCTTAACAAGAGTTGTTGAAATTCAAAAAGAAAATTGGGGGTAACCACGCATTTTCAAAGATAATTGCTGAATAATATTTGTAAAAAGCTTTAAAATACAAAGCAATGTATGGCGTTCTTTCTCAAATTGAAACCTAATTATCTCTCAAAAATGCATGGTTACCCCCAATTTTCTTTTTGGATACCAAGAGTACTTACTAAGATCCACTTTCTCCGGATAGTTTTAAACCGCGCAAAAATATCCCTGCAATAGTAAGCATCGGCGATAGGAAATCAGAGTATCTCAAGATGTGCAGAACATATGGATTATTGTGCAATAACAATAGTACGTAGGCACCGTCCTTAATATAAATAAGGGTCAAGAAGGACAGACATTGCTCACCTTGGTAACTTCCAGGCTGTCTTGTTGGGTCCATGGTGCTTGGTAGTAAGGGTTGTGCCCCAGGTACACCTGTTACACCCCCAGGAGGCTGAAAATAAAGATGAAACAGTCAACCTCTTGATCATGAGTTGAGACTGGCAGTTGTACTAAAGATTGGATTCAACAACACCATGCTTCGCAAATACCTCCCAAGTTACCCTTTGCCAGTTGGGGTTCTTAACTACATGTATACACAGTACCATTTCAACAAGAACAACAACAATATTTATTGATAGTACATTTCCTTCAAGATTTTGCAGCATTTTGTGAAGTTAAAAGCCTAAAAGGTTCTATTAAGGATGCAATAGTCTCCCCCTTAGACAACCCTAACTGAATAACAAAAGCCTTGTAATTATTTCAGCTACCCCAGGTGGAAATCTTATTAAGATCTTGTAAGATCTTACAAGATCTTGTAAGAATCTTGTAAGATGGGCATTAAGATGAAAATCTTAATAAGATCTTGTTTAAGATCTTTGATCTTAATAAGATCTTAATACATTTGCTTAACAAATTTTGACAAAAAAATTTAAGGTTGCTGATGTTTTCGATCTTGTAAGATCTTAAAAGAATCTTACCAGATCTTAACAAGATCTTAGGACTACCTTACATGATCTTACTGAAAAAGATCTTACAAGATCTTAATAAAAATCTTACAAGATCTTAGTAAAAATCTTACAAGATCTAGCAAACATCTTACATATGATCTTAGTAAAAATCTTACAAGATCTTAGCAAAGATCCTACAAGATGTAGTAAGAATCTTACAAGATCTTAGTAAAAATCTTACAAGATCTTGCAAACATCTTACATAAGATCTTAGTAAAAATCTTACAAGATCTTAGCAAAGATCTTTCAAGATCTACTAAGAATCTTAAATAAGATCTTGAAAAAGATCTTAAAAAGATTTAAGTAAAGATCTTGGTGAAGATCTTATAAGACCTTAGTACACATCCTAGAAGATCTCATTTAGCATGTTGTCAAGAGCCCATTACCCGGAGCCTCCATCTTCCACATTAACCCTCTGAGTCAACCCTGTCCCATATCTTTCTATTTTTAGAAGCACCTCGCAGGGGGGCTTTACTGGGTGTTTTCACAATAGCTGATCATAACAGACCTATGGTCAGCCAAGGGGAGGGAACAGGGAAAGAATTCGGGAAGAAAACGACTGGGAAGACTGGGGAGAGAGGGAGCCAAAAAGGCTTAGCTTGCATTGCAGGCCTTGCACACTGGTCATTCACTGACAGGCAAATTTCATCCTCGACAGGATACTGACAACTGAAACAGCTGACATGCTTTTTGAAATGAAATCCTACATGCTAGAGTTTTTTTTCAAATAAGGCATGCTGATGAAGGGCACTTGTTTTCTTATGGAAGGCATGACTTAATAAGCTTAAGTACACTATGCACTGCTCGGGAATACAGGTTGTGTTTTTGCTTCAAACCTTGAAGTTTTTGGCTGAAATTGATGAGCCACCATACAGCAGTGAGCTGCATTCTTCCTGATCAAAACTATAGTTGAAGAATTAGAGGTGCAGCTGGCAAATAATGAGAATATATTAAGTAAAACTTGACACACTTTTTTACCTATAATATTGCTGTAAGATCTTTTCTTGAAGTTTGTGGAATGAGCAACAAGGCGAGAGAGAATTTCAGCAACTTTGCAAGATACATTTGAAGACAATATGACAGAAGCACCGTATTTACCCGTGTAGCCTCAAAAGAAGCTCCAAAAATCGCCTTAGACTTATACACGGGTCAAAGATTTTGAGCCAAGTTCCAGCTAAGTAATTTATTCAAATTTAACATAATAATAATTATTGTCTTGGGCATAACGAACGCAGTGGACAAAAGCCACGTAAAAGACTTCAAATGAATGACAAAAGACTTCAAAACGAATGTAAGCAATTCCAGTTGAAATAAAAAAGGATTTGTCCAACTCTAAATGTTGAAGATACTCACAAGCACAAATATGAAATACACACTGGAAATTTTCGTTTTCCAAAGGCGGAAAGCTCTAAAAGGCATTTGTGATTCTTCGAATAAAAACACGATCGTTCAACGGCTAATATTATAAGACACCAACAGTCTACTGAACGTTTTAAAATGGAATTTCATACAAGTGTTTTGTGAAAAGCTTTTTTAGTAAAAATTACTTCAGTTATCTCCATTTCTGATTGTGCAATAAACTGTTTTGACAAACCACTTGTTGTGTATACTAGTTTTTGTAGATCTTGGTCTTTTGACTGACTGTGTGATACTAAAATAATTTAATATTCTGGCAAAGTCTTTGTTTGAGAACAAAGATCACAACTTACAACAAACTTCCCTTGCATCAGGAGCCCGGCCAAAAACCAGGCTAGCCTGGCAAAGGTTGGCCAGGCCAGGCTTTCCGGGTTTTTGGCCAGTCTTACTGGGAAAATGCGGCCTGGTAAAGCCCGGCAAACATGGCCACAGCCAAGCTTTCTCAGCAACTTTGGCCACCAAAGCTTGGCCTTCCCGGCCTTGTTACTTCCAAGGCCGAGCTTTCTCGGCAACCCTGGTCAAAAAAGCCTGGCCTTCCAGGCCTTAAGATTCAAGCCAGGCTTGACCAGGCTTTTTTGAATTTCCAGGCCAAAAATGTTTAAGTCTTCAAGATTACAGACATTGACTGCAATTTCATAGTGACCAGTGACCTTAACCAAACTCTGTGGGCTCAATTGAAGTGTCTTTGAAGTAACAATCTTTAATAAAATGGCCTTGATGATGTCTTGCAAAATACAATGATGTTTTGGTTTAATCTTTAATGTAGCGACGTAAACATTATATTATATCTCACACTTGAACATGAACATTATATTTGACACCTGAGACTAAACATTTGCATGATTATTCTTAGATGTACAGTCTCTGATAAAAGAGCTATGTAAATGATTATTTTAAGTCCTTCTCATTCTATCATGCTAAAGTACACCTGTACATCTGTAGTACTTAAACTTTCATGTTTTAAAGCAATTTAAACTGTCACACTGTTTGGCCAAAAAGCCTGGCCTTCCCGGCCTTCCAAGATTTTTAAGCCAGGCTTTGCCGGGCTTTTCCGGATTTCCAGGCCTAATTTTTGGGAATTAAACTAGCTAAAGGCAATGTGGACTAGCATTTTATGGGAACCTTTAAGAATTCCACTCAATGATTCAATTTGAGGGTCACTTGAGCGAGTTGAGATTCTTGAGAATTTTGTACAATAGTACTGAATGTGCCCGTGAGACAATAATCAAAGTATTTTAAGTGCAATTTTAGGATTTGATTTCATCTGGTGCCTTGAAAAAATGAGCTTTAACTTCAACCTTCAATACATGTATAACAAGGTTTGGTCTTATTCAAAGCATGCCTGTGTGAATGCGATATTTTTCGAGTTAATTCACTACTCGTAATATATGTACTTTGCTTAAACAATTTTACTCTTTACTCTTTAAATCCTGATCCAGGCAAAGAAATGCTTACAACAACACAAGTAAAAAGGTAAGCGTTAACTTTAAGCGAATAACGCTTGATTTGATGCCTTATTGTCTTGAAAATGAGGAACGGTTTACCTGCATTTAGAATTCACATCTTCGAGTCAATTTGTGAAGCAAGGATAGTCGATTTGGCTTAAATGCTATAGCCCTGTAAAAAAAATTCGTAAACCTGTAATGAAGAATAATGAAGTTTTAGAGCAAATGGTGAAGCAAATGATTTGGAAAACAAGTGCTCATACCGCAAGTTATATGTATACGATTGACAAATGATTCCTTCTCGTAGAAATGCTAAATGCTGTCACTTCAACTATTGTAATACATGTAAATGCAGAAAATGCCTGACAAAGCTATTATTGACGTTTGTAAGTAAAGGGATCCAAATTTATGAGTTTACCATTACACAATTTAGTTGTAATAGAAATAATCAGTAATTTAGAGGAATTACTACATGTATCATTGAAGTATAATAATACTGTATATGCTGTATTTTTTTTAAGTTGCCATGAAAGAGCAGAAAGACACATGTCCTGAAAAAAATCTTTCATGGGACAGCAAGGAAAGGTCCTTCACAGCAGACAAAAATGCTTAGCAACCAATTCTGTCTCCTCCACCAGTTATGGTTTGATGTATTTAAGGATCTCTCTTTGCAGACTTGTTATAGTTCTGTGGTTTATCTGAAATGTTTAACAGCTTTTTTCATATTTAATTTTAAAACAAGAACCCAATCCAAAGATCTTGACATGAATTAAATGTTTAGGTACTGCTTTGAACTCTGTATTCTATTTTTTGCCTGTGAGCTATGGTAGTAACTGTTACTGTTAATAGCTTGACTGTAATGGATTTTTTGTAGTTTCCACCACATGTCTGATTTGCTGGAATATTATTTTACAGGAGCAGGATATATATATATTATATATTTTTAGTTTTTGCAGTTGCTGAAATGTAATGATCTGTACATAAATTAATTAATACCCATTGAAGCTGAATGTGAAACTGTGCTACTTGTTTGTATGTTGATTAAAGGACCTTATTACTTCAGAAAACTGACCAGTGAATTGACTGATTGTAGTCCAACACTAGGAAGAATCACAGCTGTTCACTGAATATATGGGACAGGATGGGAATTGTGTGAAAAGTCATTGCATTCCCATACCAGATGCAGCATACATGTACCTAGACAATAATGTGGAGATTGTATGCATGGAAGTTTACCATTTCATTTATTGCCATATCATTATTATAGGCCAGCATGATATGGGAATTGTAAGGGACGTTACCAAATCCCCATAGCATTCCCATACCATGTACCAGTGTGCCTGGATAATGTGGGAATTGGATGGAGTGCTGCCAAGTATGTAGCATTCCCAAAGTGAGGGGTCAGAGATCATGTGGTATTGGTATGGGGCTGAGCCATATCATTCCTATACTAGATCATATGGGGTATCTATGCATGGAGTACTACAATGTACCAAATATGTAGCAATCCCATAGTTTAAGACAATAGAGTTATAACTAAATGAAGACAGACTGTCAATTATTTGTTTGAAACTGATTTTTTTTTTAAAGAAAAAGTTCAACAAATGTATTGTCAGTGCAATAGTGGTTTGATTTTCAGGTTCAGTACTGTAGTTTCAACAAGTCTGGAAAGTAATATTGTTACACATTTGACAGACGCACAGCAATCTTTGTGCACCCATGTATTAACTTGACTTTTCATGGCAACTTAGTGCTTTAGCTCGATGACAATTTTGGTTATGAATTAATTTTGAGACTTAACAATAGTCATATGGTTATTTCTTTTCTGTTGGAATTGTTAAGCTTTTCAATAAAGTACACAAAAGAATAATAATTATAGGTCAGCATCACTTTGTAAGGTAACATTAAAGGGGAAAATAATTATTTTGAGTAAAGACTAGCAATTACCTCAAGGGAAATGAAAGTGATTACTTTTTGTGAACAGGGGTTCAAGTTATTGGAATTGACTGTAATTTGCAATAATGACACCAGGAAAGCAGCAGTGTTTGATTTGTAAAAATATTGCTAGATTTTTTACGAATTTAATAATAAGAAGCCAGTGCAAGATTTGGATCTTTTTGTAAAAAGTTACATATACAATATTTGGTTCTTTCTGCAGTTTAGTACTGGAGTGCAGATTATGTTAAACAAAATAAAACAAAACAACTCCAAAAATACAATGCTTTGTTGTACCCGAATAAAACCCCTATATTTGTAAGTTTATCATTGGTAATCTTGTAAGATTCTGGAACAAGATCTTGGAAGATGTTAGCCAAGATACTTCAACACCTTACAAGATCTTAGATAAGATCTTGGGTAAAATCTTACAAGATTCTCACAAGATCTTGTTTAAGATTGTACAAGATTCTTACAAGATCCTTGTCTAAGATCTTATAAGACTCTTACAAGATTCTTGCAAGATCTTATCTAAGATCTTGACTAAGATCTTACACAATTCTTCCAAGATTCTTACAAGATCTTATCTAAGATCTTGACTAAGATCTTATAAGATTCTTGCAAGATTCTTACAACATCTTGTAAGAATCTTGTTAAGAATCTTACAAGATCTTGTAAGAATCTTGCAAGATCTTGTAAGATCTTAACAAGAATCGTACAAGATCTTGTAAGAATCTTAATTAAGAATCTTGGCAAGATCTTAATAAGAAACTTATTAAGAATCTTGGTAAGATCTTAATAAGATTTCCACCTGGGCAACTACAGAATGCAATACTGTATATCAACATAATTTATTACATTGAAATTAATAAAATTTATTTATTGATCCTGTCATTTCATCTTTGACGGCACACAAGGTACGAGGTAACTAATGGACTTGTTTGTTCATTTGATGAGATGAAAAGTGTTGGCATTTGCCAATAACCAAATAGAACTTCAGCACATTTTGTTTTCCTGCAACTCAAACATCAAGAGCAATAACTTGATAAGGCGATGTATGTAGACTTTTTTTGCCACACATTTCACGTTTACCCCTGGCAACTAAAACCCTTGATAGCTCACACACTCAAATCTTGACTTTTATGGTGGGAAACTTTCTTTCTTGAAAAGAAGATGGCAGGTGCAGATAATTTTCGATGAAGGTGTGTTGACTTTGATACATAACTGGGCAGTGTTGGTGGAAGCCTTCTATTATGCGTTCCAATTCGATCAATTACGAAAAAGAAATTCTGGCCAAGAAATCGTTCTTAGTCTCGGAATTGGCTGGTCCGTAGTTCATGACTTGCTTAGAATTTAAGCCAGCTTTATGATTGGATGTCGCAAAAGAATGTCAAAGTTATTGTTTTCCAGGACATTTCTGATTGGTCAGTGTTGGGGAAAAATGCGAAAAAGTCTCAACCATTCATAGTTATAGTGTCCACACTGTAAAGTGGAAGGAAGAAAATTCTTTGTTGTAATTGCATGACATTTAAGTGTCTGCCAAACCACAGCAGTGCACCTGCATTATCAAGTCTCAAAAGCTTGGGTAAGCTGTGCACATGAATTTGACTACTTACTGTACTAACGCAAGACTTACATTGGCATGTTAACCCCAGGTGCTACTGAGCTGTTAGGAGGGGGCCGCATCCCACCATAGTTCTAAGGAAAGGAAACAACTGTATTAATATTATAATAAGACTACATTGTTATATACCGAGACTTTCGCTCAACAAAACAAACACTGTGATTGGTTGATTCTTGGTCACATGGCCATGATCAAATTCAAATGTATCCAGACCGGGATACAATTCTGCAGTTGTTGCCCACTCCAGAAGTTTTGCTGCGATTGTTGCAGGAAAAGTCTAAATATATAACAAAGCACTTAATGTATGGTCCCTCGGGAAACTACTGTAGTTTGTTTTGTTTTCCCTAGAATCCTGATGTTTCCCTCGAGTTCATCTCGGGAAAAATGAGGACTCTCTGGGAAACAAAACTGTTCCCTCTGGACCATAAATTAAGTGTATAACGTAAATAGATCTTTTTGGCCATAGATGTTCTTTGAGCCACTCTTTTAGCTTTAAAGACAGACACATTAGCTAGGAGGAAAAAAAACATAACTACCAATACACACATACAGTACAGTGTACAAATTTCTGTGTGCAACAATTTTGTGAATCAGATAATTTTTAGACAATATATAAATAAATAAATAATAATAATAATTTGATGATATCAAGTTGAACAATAAATATATATATATATAACTTCAGGTGAGTTAACACTGATAAATCCAGAATAGTGCTCAACAATAATGGAGCGGTAATAACAATGTTTTTCTACTCAATATAGTTTCATATGGACTTTAATACAGGTCTGTTTCGTAGACCAACAAGGAGTTGGACCACTCATCAGTTAAATTCCATGTACACTGTAGCATCGCTGGGGTTTATATACATCAGTAGCGTGATCGTTACAAGATTCAAACTTGAAAAACAATAGTAAAAAACCATTTGTAAATTTATGATTGGTTGTTGAGGATGCGATTGAACCTAAGGAGAAAATTTCGCTTGTGCCTGCAAGTCGATACGAGTTCATTACGTTTGTTGAGCGTTGCCATGTCCGGTTTATATAGAATATAGAATTTCTCGGTACTACATAGATTACATCGTTTAGTAAGGTTGCTATAAGATTTGGCCTTGGCTAGAATTTTCCAGGAGATTGCGAAGTCTTTCTTTTGATCTTTTAGCTGCCATAGATGTTTGCTCAGTTCGGTGTCATTCTTTTTGCTTTCGTTTTTGAATGACATTTGGTGGTTTCGCCATCTCGTCTTGAACTCAGTGGCGGTGAGGCCGACGTACGTCTCTGTGCTTTCGGCGGTCGTGATGGTGGCTTGATACACTACTTCCTTGACTAAGCATTGTCCTTTCAAAGGGCATTTGTCTGGTACTCTGCAGTTGCAGAGTTTGGTGGGTGTTTGTTGTGGAGGTGGTATGTTCTGGCTTAGGATGGTTTTGTTGTGTCCATCGATGATCTGTTTTATGTTTGGCGAACAACTATAACTTAGCTTAAGATTGTTTTTGTTAAACAGTTTTCTTAATTTATGGTTCGGTGGGAAGCACCTCTGGATCAAATTTCGAAATTCTCTTCCTATGTCGGTTTGAACATTTTTACTAAATGGTGGGTTGAACCAAATTATGTTTCTTTGCCTCTTTCTCTTGTGAGTGGTGGATTTTGGTGACTGCTGTGGTGGGGTGAATTTGACGCTCAACAAACGTAATGAACTCGTATCGACTTGCAGGCACAAGCAAAATTTTCTCCTTAGGTTCAATCGCATCCTCAACAACCAATCATAAATTTACAAATGCTTTTTTACTATTGTTTTTCAAGTTTGAATCTTGTAACGATCACGCTACTGATGTATATAAACCCCAGCGATGCTACAGTGTACATGGAATTTAACTAATGAGTGGTCCAACTCCTTGTTGGTCTACGAAACAGACCTATATTTAAGTCCATATGAAACTATATTGAGTAGAAAAACATTTATATATATATATATATATATATATATAGAGAGAGAGAGAGAGAGAGAGAGAGAGAGAGAGAGAGAGAGAGAGAGAGAGAGAGAGAGAGAGAGAGAGAGAGAGAGAGGAGTGGACTACTTTTTCATTACAGATCTACAAGCTTGTTTTGTAGGAGCATGGCGCTCCCACTCTTCGAGATCTTATAATTCTATTTACATAAACGCAGTATTTATGCATTCAATTTTTCCAACTTGCTTGCACAGTGTTTAGTTCTAGCTATTTATTCCCTCCTAAGAATAATACTAAAACACTGGAAGCACTGAGCCCCTTTCCCTCCTAAGAATAATACTAAAACACTGGAAGCACTGAGCCCCTTTCCCTCCTAAGAATATAAATACTAAAACACTGCAAGCACTGAGCCCCTTTCCCTCCTAAGAATAATACCAAAACACTGCAAGCACTGAGCCCCTTTCCCTCCTACATGTAAGAATAATACTAAAACACTGGAAGCACTAGGCCCCTTTCCCTCCTAAGAATAATACTTACAGATTTGACTGTGTCCAATGCAAGAAGATTGATTTGAATCATCAATGGAGGCCACTTCAGTAACTCAATAACTATTATAGTGTATGTCTCCAATAACATCAGTTTAAAATAGCCTGCTACTTTCATTGTAGGAAATGATAATACAGTCAACTCTCCGCTAACGGACACTCTCGTAAGCGGACAGCTCTACTTACGGACGGCTTTTTAAATCCCCGTTTTTACCTCCCAGTCAAACTTTCTATTTACACATTCCCGTAAATGGACACTCTCTCGTATGCGGACGCGGACACTTTTGAAAATGAAAATTGGATTTTTCTTTTGTTTACGCTCTCTCGTAAGCGGACACACCATGTACGTAATTGACTCTTGGCAATGAAATTTGTCTTTAATTTGCAATAAATCAACAAAAATATGACCTTTAACAGAGTATTTCTCCTAACTGTCATAGGACCAAGCAAACCTTCTCTGGTCACGATATACCTTTTGGACGACAGCAATAAGTCCCGTTGAACGTTTTATAAGAAGAGTTATGTTTTTAAGAAGCACCAAAGTTACATTTATAGACGGCAACAACAAGTCCCGTTGAATGTTTTGTTAGAAGAGTTATGTTTTTAAGAAGCATCAGAGTTACATATATGGACGGCAGCAATAAGTCCCGTTGAACGTTTTGTTAGAAGAGTTATGTTTTTAAGAAGCACCAGAGTTACATATATGGACGGCAGCAATAAGTCCCGTTGAACGGTTTGTTAAATGTAGAAGAAATACTGCATATATATTTTTTCGAGTTTGAACATTTGACATCAATAAAGAGTTTCGCTTTATATCTTCAGTTGCTATTTTTGTCTACGCAATAAAACACAATTAACACCCGCTAATTAACTCTCCCGTAAGCGGACATCCACCCTATTTTTCTTTGGTGTCCGCTTACGGGAATAATTCTCGTAAGCGGACAGCTCTACTAACGGACACGTTTTTCAATTCCCGAGGGTGTCCGCTTACGAGAGAGTTGACTGTATATTGATTTGATTAAGGACGCTGCCTACTATTGTTATTGCACATATGTTCTGCGCATCTCAACATACTCGGATTTCCTATGGCTGGTGCTTATTAATACAGGGATATTTTTGCGCAGTTCAAAACTACGCGAAGAAAGTAGAACTTAGCAACTGATCTCGGTAACCAAAAAGAAAATTGGGGGTAACCACGCATTTTGCAGAGATAATTAAGCTTCAATTTGGAAAAGAATGCCATACAATGCTTTGTATTTTTAAGCTTTTTACAAATATTGTTGATTTTAAATTATCTTCCAAAAATGCATGGTTGCACCCAATTTTCGTTTTGGATTTCAATAACACTTGTTAAGATCTGCTTTTCCCGCATATTCAGTAAACCACACAAATATACCTTTGAATTAGTAGGCACCGTCCTTAATTGCATTCATAACTGCAAGGATCATAGCTTCACTTAATTTTATATCGCAGTTCAAAATATGATTCACTTCATATCATTTCCTTGGCTGATTCATTCATCATGGGAACATCAGACCCCACAAGTGACCAGCTCTCAACATCAGTGGCTTCATAGCTCAGTTGGTTAGAGCATCGCACCGGCATCGCAAGGTTCTGATTTTTCAGGCTTCTCTACACAATCGCTAAAATTGTGTGAACTCATAACTGTGAGGATTATGGCTTTACTTGATTATAATTTTCATTGTGTAACCAGCTTCATGGAAACATCATGACAACCCTCAGCTTTAAGCCTATGAAAAGTTGTTTTGCCTTTGTTGATATACAATGTACAATGTACTGTACTACTCTACTCATCTCAAGACCATCACCAAAAAGAGCCACTTTTGTCTTTTTAAATTATTTCTTACCGGCGGGACAGGAACTCGAGGATGATTCATTCTGCTCATTTGCATGGGTTGACCTTTTAAGAAACACGAAGAACACATGGTTCAATCCAGTCCTTTGTTTTATTAATTCAAACTACAATTTGCAAAGGTTGTTTACATTTGACATGAAAAGCCAAATCAGCCTTTTTCAACTCTGTATCTCTTCAGGCAAGCACAATGTAATTCAGACATGAATCACAACTATGGTGGTGGACAAAACACTGACCCCCAGTCCATGGACAACCCCAGCGGACTACCCAAATAGACTACCCTAAAAATACTATTTCAAATGAGTACTGTTGGTCTATATGTAAACAGCATCGTAAATAGTTCTTACTTAAGCCTAAAGACCCATTTTAAACGGTGTTGATCAACAGTATAATAAGTCTAAGCACCCACTTTAAAGCTTTGTATAATAATTAATTGTTGTGATGGCAGATTACTTCAGCTAAGTGAAGTGAAACTGGTGCAATTCCTGGATTTAGTTGCATGTGGCCGTGTGGACGAAGATAAACAATGAAGGTATATGTGCAATTCAAGAATAAATTAATAATCAATTCAGTTCTTTCAGCAGTACTCATTTCAAAATGGTATTTTTAAGAGTTAGTCCATTTTAGGATAGTCCATTTGGGTAGTCTGTCTGGGTAGTCCATGGACTGGGGTTCATGCAGTACGTACTAGTGACTGTTTTGTCCACCACCCACAACCATCCACTTGTTATCACAATTATTCTTAGACTATTTGATTTCCTGTTTTGGCTTTCTTGTTCACCGTATTAATTATTATCTTTTGCGTTTCCTTCAGGTTCACAAGTTCACAACTTGTAATGTGGTACATCACAGATAATGAGCTTTTGCATTATAACCTCAATTGCCATAATACATGAACAATCATTGACTACAACATCAGCGGAAACAAACAAACAAAAGATCCTGATATGACATGTTGGTATAAAGAGACAGCAAATTGCTTTATTCAGGTATAATCACATGATTTTGAGGAGCGACTTTTCTCAAAGACCAAATAAAGGGGGAGTGCAATTTGTACACATACATGTAGTCTTTGCAAACATTTACAACTGCTTATTTAATCCAAATTACGCAAGAAAAATCATTGTGATTACTTATTAATAATTATAATTATACATGAAAATTATAACTTATTATAATAATGCAGGTCGATCATGGGTTATGAATGAAATACAGTGTAACAGGGCTTGCATTTGATTGGTTATCTGTGAGTTCCTTTCAATTGATCACTGACCAATCAGAATACTTGGTTTGTTACCTTCTTTTGCAGTGCAAAACTGCTAACCAATTGGAATGGAGGAATTTTTCCATGTATATTGTTAATACACAAAATCACACATTGCTGCTTGTCAAGAAGCATGAAAATTTTCTTATTCTAAATTCTTCTTTTTAAGTGGCTCTGAGTCAATATCAGCACAGGAGCAAAGGAGTCCTATTTGACCATTTTGTTCCTTTCGATTTGAAACACCGTATGTCACGGAGAAGCGTTACTCCGCGAGATTTAAGTAACACGGGATTCCCTGCGGGATTCCTGAAAACACGTGCAAAGAAACGGAGAGGCATGTTGAGAATAAAATCCGCCATGTTGAGTTTATGTTTGTGTGAATGTGGTCCTCACTCGCCCATCGCGACATGGTAGCAGAGCGAGAGGAGGTTTATTGAAGCCATCCACATTAGAAACAGCCGAATTATTCTTT
>NW_027180094.1:0-7500 GCF_036669925.1 Montipora capricornis | reverse complement strand
TTTAATATTCATCCCAGGCCACTCTCTGTCCAAATATTTTATTATTCATCCCAGGCCACTCTCGGTCCAAACTTCAATTTATTCACATTTAGACTTTGCAAGTTTTGTTGGAAGAAAACAGCTCGACAATGCAGTGTGTATCACACGAAATATTTTATCAAAGATTAGATGACTTTAAGCAAAAGCAGAAGTGAAATACATCAAAACTAACCATGTTTATCGAAGATCAATTTTACAATGATGCAATGGAATACTTGAAGAAAAATCGAGTAGTGATTCGAGAGAAATGGAAGGCAAACTATCTCAGTCACAACTAAAGACATTGCAAAGAAAGAAATGGACATACCACCAAGGAAAACTGGACTAAACTTCAGAATACCCCGCCACTTATTTGCATTAATTTTCATTAAATAAGAATAGGCTCTATTGTATTAAGTCTCATTCTTCAAAAGATGCCGCATAGGGGAAACAATAGTGGTTAGCTGTGGCGGGGTATTGTGAAGTTGCTCCGAAAACTGCAAACACCTGACAGAAAAACTGTTATCCCAAAGAGTAAACTCTACGACACTCTTAGTCGTAGCACACCAAAGAACAGCACATAGAGGACGTCAAATCACAAGTAAATGGGAGAATGACAACTATTCAGAAGTAAGCGTTCAACTTGTAAAGTTGTTGGTAACTTTATGTCCATTGCACGAACAGCAGAAGACTATCACCAGCAAACAAGAAAGCAAGCACACAAACAACCGAAATTTAAGATTTCGGACATGGTAGCAATAAAAATAAACAAAGTAGACAAGATCAACCCTTTTCACCTCAAAATGCTCTTGGGTCAAATCATCGAAATTGAAAAGAGTGGATATGTAAGAATTGTGACAGAGTATGGCAAAGTTAATACTCTGATCACACCCTTGCGATTCTATCCTTGTATTGCCACTAATGTGAAACTAGATTTCTCTACCAAAACATCTTTTACAGCAGCATGCAAAAAAGCAAGTGGGCTATAGATGAAAAACTGCTGATTGGTGCTAAGTTTCCCTTATACTACTCATTGAAATATCTTGATATGGAAAAACAAAGCAAATTGCTACAAGACACTAATCTCAAAATACTATTTTATTAATTTAATGACAAAATAGCAAAAATTAAATTGTAAGATTTCTGCACTTTATTTCTTGTCTTATTGAAACAGTGACATGATTCATGTATTGCTGTTACAGTCTGCATGCAAACTGAATTGTACACACATGATAAAACTAATCCAAACCAACAGCAGGACTGGTACACTCATAGTAACTTGATGATAAGCCAAAAAGCAATCCTTAGCCCTTGTTGCCGCATACACTAAATAAACAGGCTTTAAAATAAATTCTTAATGTTTATGTTTCGTACATCATTCATGACTGTAAATAAAAGCTAACCATTCTAGAACCAGTGTTTAGGCTTAAATTGTGTAAATTAGTGCTTAAAACCACTCATGTTATTCTTGGTCAAACCAGACTGTTAAGTATTTCCAACAAGTCTTGCTATTTCTGTCCTGCTCTGAATGTTCAGCAAACCTTATTTCAGTAACCTCTTGAACTAAGTAAATGAATGGCAAACAGCTGTTATCAATGAAGTGTGTTCTTTGTGTTCAACAAACATTAAACTAGTTATTTTACCTGTTTTTGCACCAGTACTAGTACAATTAAAATTGTACCAGTTCAAACTATTTTGTACCAGTTCAATATATTCTGTACCAGTTCAAAAACAAATTGTACCAAAGTGCAAATTGAACTACCTGTACAACATATACACAGTACCATTTCAACAAGAACAACAACATTTATTGATAGTACATTTCCTTCAAGATTTTGCAGCATTTTGTGACGTTAAAAACCTAAAAGGTTCTATTAAGGACGCAATAGTCTCCCCCTTAGACAACCCTAACTGAATAACAAAAGCCTTGTAATTATTTCAGCTACTACACCCTTCATTAAGCATACAATGAAATTATAAAGGATCCAGCCAGTGTGTGCAATAAGTACAGAAGCAGGAGGGGTGATACGTTTGTGCCTTTACTCGAAGAGTTACGATGTACATGTATGTACTTGGCCACTATTGACGAGTGAAATTGTCTGGCATTAGCATAAAATCAATAGGTGTCACTCTTACACGGAAAAGGATGAAAGGGGACATGGTTTTAGCAGACAGAGATGACAAGGTCTCCATTGACAAATAAAATTGTCTGGTGTTAGACAGGGCAAAACATAATTATGTCACTCTTTGGAGGAAAAGGGATAGATATACTGCAATCAAACAAAGTATTAGATCGATCAACTAAAAAGCAAGACTCACCAGTAACCATTGACTCCTAAGAGTGTGAATTTGGCAGATTTTACTGTCTACCCCCAGACGATTTTATTCATCAACCGCATGGGGGCATCCAAGGGTGCCTAATGGTTGAATGGGTTAACTACTGAAAACAGCTGTCCCCTCCATTATTAAATTACATTTAACATTATTCACATTTTGAATTGGCTCTCATATAATTGCTACAGCATTAAACAAAACATGATCATGTGCACAATATGACATGACAATTAATTTTCTTCAAAATGTGAAAATTTAAACACCTTGGAGTTTGCACTGAAAGTTTCCTTGGTTCCCCCCACCCTCCCCTGCATGCCTTTCAGGTTCTTATAAAATTATCTACCTGTCCTGGTATCCTAACATTAGGCGGTCTATTTGTTGCTGGATTATATCTTGACATTGCATAAGGTGTCTACAAAAAACAAATAATTATTTTTAACATGTGTCAGACTCAAAAGCATGTGCTAACACAACAGGTTTAAGGACGTTAGCGCCCATTGCTACTGCGCATCCTTACAGCGCACGCAAATTCACATGCCACGTCACGCATCGAGCGCGCGCACTAAGTACTAAAATGAACAATGATAAGTACTAAACAATGAACAATGATAGTGGGAAGTTAAAAAAATTTCGAGTTCTCTGTCCTCGGGACATGGAATCCTGCCATCTTGCAGCTGCAAGGTGCATAAAACTATAGTCGCTAAATGCGAAATTGTTCTTTAATTAAGAAACCTCAACAGTTAATAACTAAATAACGTCCTTAAGTACTACATGTACATGTACAGGTCACTCTCTACAAGTCGCTTGTTACAAAACCTTTACCAATTAAAGCTTAACGTAGGCAAGCTTCATTAGGCCTAAAGACAACGTTTATGCCTAAGGTTTGCCAACTTGAAGGTTTTGGGTTGTTTTTGTATTGGTAAAACAATGATCTGTAATGAGTGACCTGTGGAATGTGACCTGTTCTTTAAACCTGCCAGTGCTAACTAGGCATGATAGGCTTAAACACAATCAAGGTTTGAACCTTACCTGATTGGGCATGTATCCTTGAGGTGGCTGGAAGTTAAGATATTTCATAGTTAATATTATTAAGTGCAACACAAATTATTAGACACGACTTTTGAAAAAATGTGACAAAAGTACATGTATGGTTAACGTTATATAAGTTACATCTTGCTATTAAGATTACTGCGATTTCCATAATTCTGTGGAATCTCATCTTCACGCGCTAACAGCGAAACTGCATTTTGGCTTCCATCAGTCAAACTTCCAATGCCAAGCCAAGAGTTGGCCCAAAACCACAGATTCTGAAATCAAATGATGCATGACAAAACCTTCCCACAGTACATTGTACATTTTTACATTGAACCACGGAATCTTTTCCCTTTTGATCCTTTTTACTGAAAAACCTCTAAAAAGATATCATAATGATATTCAAGCTGTGTAATAAATAAAAACTCCAATTCACTTTGTGAAGGTGGAGTCAATCTTCCCAGCTATGTTCAGCAATTTGATTAATAGGTTCCCCATTGACCAGTAAAATCGTCTGGCGTTAGACAGAGTTAAATACTAAGTCTGGCCGGTTTGGACGTCAAAGGGTTAATATAGAAGCCAAAACGTAGTTTGACACTTACAGTACCGCTCAGAATTAACCTAACAGGGAACGCTGAACGGAACGCGTTACATATTCGTTCAATTTCCGTTCTCTTATCCGTTCTATATCCGTTCTATACCCGTTCCGAATCCGTTCCAGCTCTGTTCTCTTTTGTTCCATTGGACGCGTTCCATGTAACGCATTTACAAGAAAAAGAATGCGTTCCTTTGAACGCGTTCACAAAAACCGGTAACATTCACTGCGAGATGAATATGGGATTGTAACTTCGTCAAGCAGTTAGTCTTTTCCTAAAACGAGGTTTTTGCGCTAGAGATATAAAAAAAAACAGTTAAATTATTGCAGTGATCAATAAGATTTCTTTTTCAATGGTGCAAAAATAAAATATTTGATTGTATACAAAAAGTGAGCAAAACAAGGACAAAAGACGACTTATGTATAAATTTGGCCTTGCGCACGGTATTGGTTGTCAAACGCTTACCGACAATACCCGAAGTTTATCTGTTATTTCTTTGTTACAAAGTATTTATCTGGAATAATACCGAAAATAAAAGCTTGTCTATTATGTCTGCTGTTTATTTTGATACTTTCCTTGTGTTGATTTTGCTTTGTTAGCGGACAGCACAAAGACAAAGTTGGTGGAATCCGAAAATTTTTCGTTGGACGTGTTACATTTTGATCCGAAACATCGCACTTTTAATTTCGTTTCTATCGTTTGTATCGCTTTAACCTTTCTATCGTTCGTTTGGTTCGCGGCAGCTATCGTTTGAAAGAATGGAAAAAAAGAAAGGTTTAAAGCGTTTTAAAGGTTTCGAAGGTTTAAAGTTTGTACTTTGCGTGAGAGAATTAGTCACGTATTGTGTAAAAATTGTCACGTGCTAGGCAACCAAACTTGTTTAGTGAAGCAGAACGAGCCAGTTGTTTTGTTTGCGCGCATTTCACGGCTAGTGGAATTTTTACGTCTATTTTCGGTTATGTACAAAAGAAATATCTTAAAGGAACGATTAAAGTGAAGGAAACCCAGTGTTTTACAAACGATTCAAACCGAACGAACCAAACCACAGATCAAACGATAAATTTTTGGCGTGATGGTTAAAAATTTAGTGCAAAAACTAGTCGCGTAACGCTAGTTCTGGTTCTACAACTCTAAAGTCCTCATTGTCTGTGGATGAACGGTATTATCCAACTAATGTGTACGTAAATTTTCAAGCCTCTTTGGCCATATTGAGAAAAATAAAATATTTACACGAACATCTCAATCGCGTTCACTGCAGCTGTTTTTCTCGCTGATTTGAAGTGCGGGGTTTTTTGTTTTGTTCTTAATTGAAAACAGAAAGATGTTTTGAAGCTTTCTCTTTACCAGCTAAATGCACATGAAATGTACTTTCCATCTCCGTTTTCAGATTATTGCAGTTTCCCAATTGTAGTCTTAAAATCAAGCGCTTAATTTAGCGGCCTTGAACACCAATCCCTTTTTTAACCGGGCCGGGTGTCAAGCGACACGTGCCTAATGCTAACAAATGTGGATTTCACAAAGTACACGTAAATCTCGCTAAGCGGGGACATTCTCTAGAACGCGTTCCTGCAGATGAGAACGTGTTCTAGAGAACAGGTTAAAGAGAACTTGTTTGTTCCATATCCGTTCTGCCCCCGTTCCAAATCCGTTCTGTTGCTGTTCCGTTTCTCGTTCAAAATTCGTTCTGATTGCGTTCGCGAACGCGTTCCATGTTAGGTTAATTCTGAGTGGTACTGTAGTACCTAAAGGTGAAATTCTGCAGAGTTATGAAAATCACAGTAATGGGAAATCAAACTTAACACTCTGATTATATTAGTATATAATGAGGTTTAACAAGGTTTAACCAAGTAAACAACTAAGGAGCGACAGCAGCCAATTGGTCAGTGGTTTTTAGTATACTGGCGCATGTGTGGAATACCTCGTGCTTTGGGTTGTATCGCTTATTTATCAGTGTGGCGGGAAGTAGGAGCATTGTGTGTTGAGCGTTTAGTGGTTTTTGTTCCCTCCCTCCCCACCCTCTGCTTTCCACTGTGTATCAGTGTGACGGGTGCCCATTCTTCTCGGGGGCGTGGGGGCTCATGGCTGGGTTGTTGGGTTTTGCCAGCCATCGGTGCGGTCTCCATCTTAGAGCTGGCTGCCAATAGTGGAGGCTCCAGGATGTTTCGGGCACCCAACCTCCAAAGAGCGACAATGTTGTTTACATGCATGTATCAAGGCCATCACTGACAGGCATTTTTCATACCAGGAATTTAAGACTTTTGTACCACCTTGACAAATTCATAGCCTTACTCCAGTAAAAGAAAAAAAATTTTTTGCAATTTGTCAAAGGGACAAAATTGATGTTTTGCAGGCCTGGATTATTACATCAGAGTCCTCCTTTTCCCTGTGACAAAAATCTTTGCACGGGCAGAATTAATGAACTACTACATTCCATTGTGCAAGGATTTGCACATTGTTTGCACATGCTCATTTGCTTAAACCCTTAATGAAAAAAAAAAAACATTTGCATTTGTTTCTGTTCTTTTTAAACCAATCAAATTTTGGCCCATTACATGGTTGTTTTTTAATTTTATTTTTTGTTATTTCATACAATGTAAAAAACATTTGAATCTATACACCTGGACCTGGTTATGTTCAAAAGCCAATTAACGCTAATCCCAGATTAAAAATTAACCAGGAGTGTATTTCTCTACTCCCAAATTCTTTTCAATGCTGATATTCTGCAAAACTTTACAGTAAAAGAAGTCAATCTTGAAAAAACGAAATAAGCAAAATAAACTTTCAACAAAAAGTTGAAAACATGTCAAAACAAACGTTTTCGCTAATCCAGAGTTACTGGTAATCGGCTTTCGAACAACCAGGCCCAGGGTTGTGATTTCAAAGGTACATGTACATGTAGCATCATTTTGAATTAATATGGTGAAGACATTTGACTTGTACATACTTGAACAGAAGGAGTCAGTTCCACACTACAGGCATGGACAGTGTACTTGACAATATTAAATTTTACCATTACCTGATTAGGCATATAACCGGGGGGAGTTTGATGTGACAGAGGTTGATGAGGTGACGCTTGTGGTTGTGAAGACTACAAAAACAAAGATAGAGATATTATAATAAAGCAAGCAACTTCAATTTATGGCCACCTCTTGTTACTGACCATGGACCCATCACAAACAATGACGTTTGGAAAATGACTTGAGTCATTTAATTAAGTCCATCGTTACAACTTACATGTACATGTACCTCTTGTAAACAACCACCTGAATTAAAATTACACTTTTGGGCTGACACTTACATGTACATGACGTTCAACTTTTAAAATGCAATTGACAGGTTGTAGCCAAAAAGTTCTCTGTTAATGTACTATATTATTTATATAAAATACAAAAGATGCAGCATAAAGGCATGGTTTCTTACTGTAGGGACACATGCTTTAATTCTCAATCAACTGTGCATGTGTGGATGCACACAGAGATCTGACCAACAAAAAAAAACAACTGACGGTAATGTGTCGGTT
>NW_027180093.1:0-45250 GCF_036669925.1 Montipora capricornis | reverse complement strand
AGACCAATTTTAAAAAAAGTTAAAATTACAGTGCCAGTGCAAAATTGTGCAAAACGTTCGTTTTAGCCTCTAAAAAACACGTTTTATGAAAACTACTATTTTGCAGTGTTTGCAGCAGTTTTCCAGTAAAAACAGCAAAAACCTTTATCAAGACCAAATTTTAAAAAAGTTAAATTACAGTGCCAGTGCAAAATTGTGCAAAACGTTCGTTTTAGCCTCTAAAAAACCCGTTTTATGAAAACTACTATTTTGCAGTGTTTGCAGCAGTTTTCCAGTAAAACCAGCAAAACCCTTTATCAAGACCAAATTTTAAAAAAGTTAAAATTACAGTGCCAGTGCAAAATTGTGCAAAACGTTCGTTTTAGCCTCTTAAAAACACGTTTTATGAAAACTACTATTTTGCAGTGTTTGCAGCAGTTTTCCAGTAAAAACAGTAAAAACCTTTTCAAGACCAAATTTAAAAAAAGTTAAAATTACAGTGCCAGTGCAAAATTGTGCAAAACGTTCGTTTTAGCCTCTAAAAAACACGTTTTATGAAAACTACTATTTTGCAGTGTTTGCAGCAGTTTTCCAGTAAAAACAGCAAAAACCTTTATCAAGACCAAATTTTAAAAAGTTAAAATTACAGTGCCAGTGCAAAATTGTGCAAAACGTTCGTTTTAGCCTCTAAAAAACACGTTTTATGAAAACTACTATTTTGCAGTGTTTGCAGCAGTTTTCCAGTAAAAACAGCAAAAACTTTATCAAGACCAAATTTTAAAAAAGTTAAAATTACAGTGCCAGTGCAAAATTGTGCAAAACGTTCGTTTTAGCCTCTGAAAAAAACGTTTTATGAAAACTACTATTTTGCAGTGTTTGCAGCAGTTTTCCAGTAAAAACAGCAAAAACCTTTATCAAGACCAAATTTTAAAAAAGTTAAAATTACAGTGCCAGTGCAAAATTGTGCAAAACGTTCGTTTTAGCCTCTAAAAAACACGTTTTATGAAAACTACTATTTTGCAGTGTTTGCAGCAGTTTTCCAGTAAAAACAGCAAAACCTTTATCAAGACCAAATTTTAAAAAAGTTAAAATTACAGTGCCAGTGCAAAATTGTGCAAAACGTTCGTTTTAGCCTCTAAAAAACACGTTTTATGAAAACTACTATTTTGCAGTGTTTGCAGCAGTTTTCCAGTAAAAACAGCAAAAACCTTTATCAAGACCAAATTTAAAAAAGTTAAAATTACAGTGCCAGTGCAAAATTGTGCAAAACGTTCGTTTTAGCCTCTAAAAAACACGTTTTATGAAAACTACTATTTTGCAGTGTTTGCAGCAGTTTTCCAGTAAAAACAGCAAAAACCTTTATCAAGACCAAATTTTAAAAAAGTTAAAATTACAGTGCCAGTGCAAAATTGTGCAAAACGTTCGTTTTAGCCTCTAAAAAACACGTTTTATGAAAACTACTATTTTGCAGTGTTTGCAGCAGTTTTCCAGTAAAAACAGCAAAAACCTTTATCAAGACCAAATTTTAAAAAAGTTAAAATTACAGTGCCAGTGCAAAATTGTGCAAAACGTTCGTTTTAGCCTCTAAAAAACACGTTTTATGAAAACTACTATTTTGCAGTGTTTGCAGCAGTTTTCCAGTAAAAACAGCAAAAACCTTTATCAAGACCAAATTTAAAAAAGTTAAAATTACAGTGCCAGTGCAAAATTGTGCAAAACGTTCGTTTTAGCCTCTAAAAAACACGTTTTATGAAAACTACTATTTTGCAGTGTTTGCAGCAGTTTTCCAGTAAAAACAGCAAAAACCTTTATCAAGACCAAATTTTAAAAAAGTTAAAATTACAGTGCCAGTGCAAAATTGTGCAAAACGTTCGTTTTAGCCTCTAAAAAACACGTTTTATGAAAACTACTATTTTGCAGTGTTTGCAGCAGTTTTCCAGTAAAAACAGCAAAAACCTTTATCAAGACCAAATTTTAAAAAAGTTAAAATTACAGTGCCAGTGCAAAATTGTGCAAAACGTTCGTTTTAGCCTCTAAAAAACACGTTTTATGAAAACTACTATTTTGCAGTGTTTGCAGCAGTTTTCCAGTAAAAACAGCAAAAACCTTTAAAAAAGTTAAAATTACAGTGCCAGTGCAAAATTGTGCAAAACGTTCGTTTTAGCCTCTAAAAAACACGTTTTATGAAAACTACTATTTTGCAGTGTTTGCAGCAGTTTTCCAGTAAAAACAGCAAAAACCTTTATCAAGACCAAATTTTAAAAAAGTTAAAATTACAGTGCCAGTGCAAAATTGTGCAAAACGTTCGTTTTAGCCTCTAAAAAACACGTTTTATGAAAACTACTATTTTGCAGTGTTTGCAGCAGTTTTCCAGTAAAAACAGCAAAAACCTTTATCAAGACCAAATTTTAAAAAAGTTAAAATTACAGTGCCAGTGCAAAATTGTGCAAAACGTTCGTTTTAGCCTCTAAAAAACACGTTTTATAAAACCAATATTTTGCAGTGTTTGCAGCAGTTTTCCAGTAAAAACAGCAAAAACCTTTATCAAGACCAAATTTTAAAAAAGTTAAAATTACAGTGCCAGTGCAAAATTGTGCAAAACGTTCGTTTTAGCCTCTAAAAAACACGTTTTATGAAAACTACTATTTTGCAGTGTTTGCAGCAGTTTTCCAGTAAAAACAGCAAAAACCTTTATCAAGACCAATTTTAAAAAAGTTAAAATTACAGTGCCAGTGCAAAATTGTGCAAAACGTTCGTTTTAGCCTCTAAAAAACACGTTTTATGAAAACTACTATTTTGCAGTGTTTGCAGCAGTTTTCCAGTAAAAACAGCAAAAACCTTTATCAAGACCAAATTTTAAAAAAGTTAAAATTACAGTGCCAGTGCAAAATTGTGCAAAACGTTCGTTTTAGCCTCTAAAAAACACGTTTTATGAAAACTACTATTTTGCAGTGTTTGCAGCAGTTTTCCAGTAAAAACAGCAAAAACCTTTATCAAGACCAAATTTTAAAAAAGTTAAAATTACAGTGCCAGTGCAAAATTGTGCAAAACGTTCGTTTTAGCCTCTAAAAAACACGTTTTATGAAAACTACTATTTTGCAGTGTTTGCAGCAGTTTTCCAGTAAAAACAGCAAAAACCTTTATCAAGACCAAATTTTAAAAAAGTTAAAATTACAGTGCCAGTGCAAAATTGTGCAAAACGTTCGTTTTAGCCTCTAAAAAACACGTTTTATGAAAACTACTATTTTGCAGTGTTTGCAGCAGTTTTCCAGTAAAAACAGCAAAAACCTTTATCAAGACCAAATTTTAAAAAAGTTAAAATTACAGTGCCAGTGCAAAATTGTGCAAAACGTTCGTTTTAGCCTCTAAAAAACACGTTTTATGAAAACTACTATTTTGCAGTGTTTGCAGCAGTTTTCCAGTAAAAACAGCAAAAACCTTTATCAAGACCAAATTTTAAAAAAGTTAAAATTACAGTGCCAGTGCAAAATTGTGCAAAACGTTCGTTTTAGCCTCTAAAAAACACGTTTTATGAAAACTACTATTTTGCAGTGTTTGCAGCAGTTTTCCAGTAAAAACAGCAAAAACCTTTATCAAGACCAAATTTTAAAAAAGTTAAAATTACAGTGCCAGTGCAAAATTGTGCAAAACGTTCGTTTTAGCCTCTAAAAAACACGTTTTATGAAAACTACTATTTTGCAGTGTTTGCAGCAGTTTTCCAGTAAAAACAGCAAAAACCTTTATCAAGACCAAATTTTAAAAAAGTTAAAATTACAGTGCCAGTGCAAAATTGTGCAAAACGTTCGTTTTAGCCTCTAAAAACACGTTTTATGAAAACTACTATTTTGCAGTGTTTGCAGCAGTTTTCCAGTAAAAACAGCAAAAACCTTTATCAAGACCAAATTTTAAAAAAGTTAAAATTACAGTGCCAGTGCAAAATTGTGCAAAACGTTCGTTTTAGCCTCTAAAAAACACGTTTTATGAAAACTACTATTTTGCAGTGTTTGCAGCAGTTTTCCAGTAAAAACAGCAAAAACCTTTATCAAGACCAAATTTTAAAAAAGTTAAAATTACAGTGCCAGTGCAAAATTGTGCAAAACGTTCGTTTTAGCCTCTAAAAAACACGTTTTATGAAAACTACTATTTTGCAGTGTTTGCAGCAGTTTTCCAGTAAAAACAGCAAAAACCTTTATCAAGACCAAATTTTAAAAAAGTTAAAATTACAGTGCCAGTGCAAAATTGTGCAAAACGTTCGTTTTAGCCTCTAAAAAACACGTTTTATGAAAACTACTATTTTGCAGTGTTTGCAGCAGTTTTCCAGTAAAAACAGCAAAAACCTTTATCAAGACCAAATTTTAAAAAAGTTAAAATTACAGTGCCAGTGCAAAATTGTGCAAAACGTTCGTTTTAGCCTCTAAAAAACACGTTTTATGAAAACTACTATTTTGCAGTGTTTGCAGCAGTTTTCCAGTAAAAACAGCAAAAACCTTTATCAAGACCAAATTTTAAAAAAGTTAAAATTACAGTGCCAGTGCAAAATTGTGCAAAACGTTCGTTTTAGCCTCTAAAAAACACGTTTTATGAAAACTACTATTTTGCAGTGTTTGCAGCAGTTTTCCAGTAAAAACAGCAAAAACCTTTATCAAGACCAAATTTTAAAAAAGTTAAAATTACAGTGCCAGTGCAAAATTGTGCAAAACGTTCGTTTTAGCCTCTAAAAAACACGTTTTATGAAAACTACTATTTTGCAGTGTTTGCAGCAGTTTTCCAGTAAAAACAGCAAAAACCTTTATCAAGACCAAATTTTAAAAAAGTTAAAATTACAGTGCCAGTGCAAAATTGTGCAAAACGTTCGTTTTAGCCTCTAAAAAACACGTTTTATGAAAACTACTATTTTGCAGTGTTTGCAGCAGTTTTCCAGTAAAAACAGCAAAAACCTTTATCAAGACCAAATTTTAAAAAAGTTAAAATTACAGTGCCAGTGCAAAATTGTGCAAAACGTTCGTTTTAGCCTCTAAAAAACACGTTTTATGAAAACTACTATTTTGCAGTGTTTGCAGCAGTTTTCCAGTAAAAACAGCAAAAACCTTTATCAAGACCAAATTTTAAAAAAGTTAAAATTACAGTGCCAGTGCAAAATTGTGCAAAACGTTCGTTTTAGCCTCTAAAAAACACGTTTTATGAAAACTACTATTTTGCAGTGTTTGCAGCAGTTTTCCAGTAAAAACAGCAAAAACCTTTATCAAGACCAAATTTTAAAAAAGTTAAAATTACAGTGCCAGTGCAAAATTGTGCAAAACGTTCGTTTTAGCCTCTAAAAAACACGTTTTATGAAAACTACTATTTTGCAGTGTTTGCAGCAGTTTTCCAGTAAAAACAGCAAAAACCTTTATCAAGACCAAATTTTAAAAAAGTTAAAATTACAGTGCCAGTGCAAAATTGTGCAAAACGTTCGTTTTAGCCTCTAAAAAACACGTTTTATGAAAACTACTATTTTGCAGTGTTTGCAGCAGTTTTCCAGTAAAAACAGCAAAAACCTTTATCAAGACCAAATTTTAAAAAAGTTAAAATTACAGTGCCAGTGCAAAATTGTGCAAAACGTTCGTTTTAGCCTCTAAAAAACACGTTTTATGAAAACTACTATTTTGCAGTGTTTGCAGCAGTTTTCCAGTAAAAACAGCAAAAACCTTTATCAAGACCAAATTTTAAAAAAGTTAAAATTACAGTGCCAGTGCAAAATTGTGCAAAACGTTCGTTTAGCCTCTAAAAAACACGTTTTATGAAAACTACTATTTTGCAGTGTTTGCAGCAGTTTTCCAGTAAAAACAGCAAAAACCTTTATCAAGACCAAATTTTAAAAAAGTTAAAATTACAGTGCCAGTGCAAAATTGTGCAAAACGTTCGTTTTAGCCTCTAAAAAACACGTTTTATGAAAACTACTATTTTGCAGTGTTTGCAGCAGTTTTCCAGTAAAAACAGCAAAAACCTTTATCAAGACCAAATTTTAAAAAAGTTAAAATTACAGTGCCAGTGCAAAATTGTGCAAAACGTTCGTTTTAGCCTCTAAAAAACACGTTTTATGAAAACTACTATTTTGCAGTGTTTGCAGCAGTTTTCCAGTAAAAACAGCAAAAACCTTTATCAAGACCAAATTTTAAAAAAGTTAAATTACAGTGCCAGTGCAAAATTGTGCAAAACGTTCGTTTTAGCCTCTAAAAAACACGTTTTATGAAAACTACTATTTTGCAGTGTTTGCAGCAGTTTTCCAGTAAAAACAGCAAAAACCTTTATCAAGACCAAATTTTAAAAAAGTTAAAATTACAGTGCCAGTGCAAAATTGTGCAAAACGTTCGTTTTAGCCTCTAAAAAACACGTTTTATGAAAATTACTATTTTGCAGTGTTTGCAGCAGTTTTCCAGTAAAAACAGCAAAAACCTTTATCAAGACCAAATTTTAAAAAAGTTAAAATTACAGTGCCAGTGCAAAATTGTGCAAAACGTTCGTTTTAGCCTCTAAAAAACACGTTTTATGAAAACTACTATTTTGCAGTGTTTGCAGCAGTTTTCCAGTAAAAACAGCAAAAACCTTTATCAAGACCAAATTTTAAAAAAGTTAAAATTACAGTGCCAGTGCAAAATTGTGCAAAACGTTCGTTTTAGCCTCTAAAAAACACGTTTTATGAAAACTACTATTTTGCAGTGTTTGCAGCAGTTTTCCAGTAAAAACAGCAAAAACCTTTATCAAGACCAAATTTTAAAAAAGTTAAAATTACAGTGCCAGTGCAAAATTGTGCAAAACGTTCGTTTTAGCCTCTAAAAAACACGTTTTATGAAAACTACTATTTTGCAGTGTTTGCAGCAGTTTTCCATTAAAAACCTCAAAAACCTTTTTCAAGACCAAATTTTATAATAGTTTATATTAAAGTGCCAGTGCATAATTGTGCAAAACGTTCGTTTTAGCCCCAAAAAAACAATTTTTATGAAACCTACTATATTGCATTGTTTCCAGCAGTTTTCCAGTAAAAACAGCAAAAACCTTTATCAAGACCAAATTTTCAAAAAGTTAAAATTACAGTGCCAGTGCAAAATTGTGCAAAACGTTCGTTTTAGCCTCTAAAAAACACGTTTTATGAAAACTACTATTTTGCAGTGTTTGCAGCAGTTTTCCAGTAAAAACAGCAAAAACCTTTATCAAGACCAAATTTTAAAAAAGTTAAAATTACAGTGCCAGTGCAAAATTGTGCAAAACGTTCGTTTTAGCCTCTAAAAAACACGTTTTATGAAAACTACTATTTTGCAGTGTTTGCAGCAGTTTTCCAGTAAAAACAGCAAAAACCTTTATCAAGACCAAATTTTAAAAAAGTTAAAATTACAGTGCCAGTGCAAAATTGTGCAAAACGTTCGTTTTAGCCTCTAAAAAACACGTTTTATGAAAACTACTATTTTGCAGTGTTTGCAGCAGTTTTCCAGTAAAAACAGCAAAAACCTTTATCAAGACCAAATTTTAAAAAAGTTAAAATTACAGTGCCAGTGCAAAATTGTGCAAAACGTTCGTTTTAGCCTCTAAAAAACACGTTTTATGAAAACTACTATTTTGCAGTGTTTGCAGCAGTTTTCCAGTAAAAACAGCAAAAACCTTTATCAAGACCAAATTTTAAAAAAGTTAAAATTACAGTGCCAGTGCAAAATTGTGCAAAACGTTCGTTTTAGCCTCTAAAAAACACGTTTTATGAAAACTACTATTTTGCAGTGTTTGCAGCAGTTTTCCAGTAAAAACAGCAAAAACCTTTATCAAGACCAAATTTTAAAAAAGTTAAAATTACAGTGCCAGTGCAAAATTGTGCAAAACGTTCGTTTTAGCCTCTAAAAAACACGTTTTATGAAAACTACTATTTTGCAGTGTTTGCAGCAGTTTTCCAGTAAAAACAGCAAAAACCTTTATCAAGACCAAATTTTAAAAAAGTTAAAATTACAGTGCCAGTGCAAAATTGTGCAAAACGTTCGTTTTAGCCTCTAAAAAACACGTTTTATGAAAACTACTATTTTGCAGTGTTTGCAGCAGTTTTCCAGTAAAAACAGCAAAACCTTTATCAAGACCAAATTTTAAAAAAGTTAAAATTACAGTGCCAGTGCAAAATTGTGCAAAACGTTCGTTTTAGCCTCTAAAAAACACGTTTTATGAAAACTACTATTTTGCAGTGTTTGCAGCAGTTTTCCAGTAAAAACAGCAAAAACCTTTATCAAGACCAAATTTTAAAAAAGTTAAAATTACAGTGCCAGTGCAAAATTGTGCAAAACGTTCGTTTTAGCCTCTAAAAAACACGTTTTATGAAAACTACTATTTTGCAGTGTTTGCAGCAGTTTTCCAGTAAAAACAGCAAAAACCTTTATCAAGACCAAATTTTAAAAAAGTTAAAATTACAGTGCCAGTGCAAAATTGTGCAAAACGTTCGTTTTAGCCTCTAAAAAACACGTTTTATGAAAACTACTATTTTGCAGTGTTTGCAGCAGTTTTCCAGTAAAAACAGCAAAAACCTTTATCAAGACCAAATTTTAAAAAAGTTAAAATTACAGTGCCAGTGCAAAATTGTGCAAAACGTTCGTTTTAGCCTCTAAAAAACACGTTTTATGAAAACTACTATTTTGCAGTGTTTGCAGCAGTTTTCCAGTAAAAACAGCAAAAACCTTTATCAAGACCAAATTTTAAAAAAGTTAAAATTACAGTGCCAGTGCAAAATTGTGCAAAACGTTCGTTTTAGCCTCTAAAAAACACGTTTTATGAAAACTACTATTTTGCAGTGTTTGCAGCAGTTTTCCAGTAAAAACAGCAAAAACCTTTATCAAGACCAAATTTTAAAAAAGTTAAAATTACAGTGCCAGTGCAAAATTGTGCAAAACGTTCGTTTTAGCCTCTAAAAAACACGTTTTATGAAAACTACTATTTTGCAGTGTTTGCAGCAGTTTTCCAGTAAAAACAGCAAAAACCTTTATCAAGACCAAATTTTAAAAAAGTTAAAATTACAGTGCCAGTGCAAAATTGTGCAAAACGTTCGTTTTAGCCTCTAAAAAACACGTTTTATGAAAACTACTATTTTGCAGTGTTTGCAGCAGTTTTCCAGTAAAAACAGCAAAAACCTTTATCAAGACCAAATTTTAAAAAAGTTAAAATTACAGTGCCAGTGCAAAATTGTGCAAAACGTTCGTTTTAGCCTCTAAAAAACACGTTTTATGAAAACTACTATTTTGCAGTGTTTGCAGCAGTTTTCCAGTAAAAACAGCAAAAACCTTTATCAAGACCAAATTTTAAAAAAGTTAAAATTACAGTGCCAGTGCAAAATTGTGCAAAACGTTCGTTTTAGCCTCTAAAAAACACGTTTTATGAAAACTACTATTTTGCAGTGTTTGCAGCAGTTTTCCAGTAAAAACAGCAAAAACCTTTATCAAGACCAAATTTTAAAAAAGTTAAAATTACAGTGCCAGTGCAAAATTGTGCAAAACGTTCGTTTTAGCCTCTAAAAAACACGTTTTATGAAAACTACTATTTTGCAGTGTTTGCAGCAGTTTTCCAGTAAAAACAGCAAAAACCTTTATCAAGACCAAATTTTAAAAAAGTTAAAATTACAGTGCCAGTGCAAAATTGTGCAAAACGTTCGTTTTAGCCTCTAAAAAACACGTTTTATGAAAACTACTATTTTGCAGTGTTTGCAGCAGTTTTCCAGTAAAAACAGCAAAAACCTTTATCAAGACCAAATTTTAAAAAAGTTAAAATTACAGTGCCAGTGCAAAATTGTGCAAAACGTTCGTTTTAGCCTCTAAAAAACACGTTTTATGAAAACTACTATTTTGCAGTGTTTGCAGCAGTTTTCCAGTAAAAACAGCAAAAACCTTTATCAAGACCAAATTTTAAAAAAGTTAAAATTACAGTGCCAGTGCAAAATTGTGCAAAACGTTCGTTTTAGCCTCTAAAAAACACGTTTTATGAAAACTACTATTTTGCAGTGTTTGCAGCAGTTTTCCAGTAAAAACAGCAAAAACCTTTATCAAGACCAAATTTTAAAAAAGTTAAAATTACAGTGCCAGTGCAAAATTGTGCAAAACGTTCGTTTTAGCCTCTAAAAAACACGTTTTATGAAAACTACTATTTTGCAGTGTTTGCAGCAGTTTTCCAGTAAAAACAGCAAAAACCTTTATCAAGACCAAATTTTAAAAAAGTTAAAATTACAGTGCCAGTGCAAAATTGTGCAAAACGTTCGTTTTAGCCTCTAAAAAACACGTTTTATGAAAACTACTATTTTGCAGTGTTTGCAGCAGTTTTCCAGTAAAAACAGCAAAAACCTTTATCAAGACCAAATTTTAAAAAAGTTAAAATTACAGTGCCAGTGCAAAATTGTGCAAAACGTTCGTTTTAGCCTCTAAAAAACACGTTTTATGAAAACTACTATTTTGCAGTGTTTGCAGCAGTTTTCCAGTAAAAACAGCAAAAACCTTTATCAAGACCAAATTTTAAAAAAGTTAAAATTACAGTGCCAGTGCAAAATTGTGCAAAACGTTCGTTTTAGCCTCTAAAAAACACGTTTTATGAAAACTACTATTTTGCAGTGTTTGCAGCAGTTTTCCAGTAAAAACAGCAAAAACCTTTATCAAGACCAAATTTTAAAAAAGTTAAAATTACAGTGCCAGTGCAAAATTGTGCAAAACGTTCGTTTTAGCCTCTAAAAAACACGTTTTATGAAAACTACTATTTTGCAGTGTTTGCAGCAGTTTTCCAGTAAAAACAGCAAAAACCTTTATCAAGACCAAATTTTAAAAAAGTTAAAATTACAGTGCCAGTGCAAAATTGTGCAAAACGTTCGTTTTAGCCTCTAAAAAACACGTTTTATGAAAACTACTATTTTGCAGTGTTTGCAGCAGTTTTCCAGTAAAAACAGCAAAAACCTTTATCAAGACCAAATTTTAAAAAAGTTAAAATTACAGTGCCAGTGCAAAATTGTGCAAAACGTTCGTTTTAGCCTCTAAAAAACACGTTTTATGAAAACTACTATTTTGCAGTGTTTGCAGCAGTTTTCCAGTAAAAACAGCAAAAACCTTTATCAAGACCAAATTTTAAAAAAGTTAAAATTACAGTGCCAGTGCAAAATTGTGCAAAACGTTCGTTTTAGCCTCTAAAAAACACGTTTTATGAAAACTACTATTTTGCAGTGTTTGCAGCAGTTTTCCAGTAAAAACAGCAAAAACCTTTATCAAGACCAAATTTTAAAAAAGTTAAAATTACAGTGCCAGTGCAAAATTGTGCAAAACGTTCGTTTTAGCCTCTAAAAAACACGTTTTATGAAAACTACTATTTTGCAGTGTTTGCAGCAGTTTTCCAGTAAAAACAGCAAAAACCTTTATCAAGACCAAATTTTAAAAAAGTTAAAATTACAGTGCCAGTGCAAAATTGTGCAAAACGTTCGTTTTAGCCTCTAAAAAACACGTTTTATGAAAACTACTATTTTGCAGTGTTTGCAGCAGTTTTCCAGTAAAAACAGCAAAAACCTTTATCAAGACCAAATTTTAAAAAAGTTAAAATTACAGTGCCAGTGCAAAATTGTGCAAAACGTTCGTTTTAGCCTCTAAAAAACACGTTTTATGAAAACTACTATTTTGCAGTGTTTGCAGCAGTTTTCCAGTAAAAACAGCAAAAACCTTTATCAAGACCAAATTTTAAAAAAGTTAAAATTACAGTGCCAGTGCAAAATTGTGCAAAACGTTCGTTTTAGCCTCTAAAAAACACGTTTTATGAAAACTACTATTTTGCAGTGTTTGCAGCAGTTTTCCAGTAAAAACAGCAAAAACCTTTATCAAGACCAAATTTTAAAAAAGTTAAAATTACAGTGCCAGTGCAAAATTGTGCAAAACGTTCGTTTTAGCCTCTAAAAAACACGTTTTATGAAAACTACTATTTTGCAGTGTTTGCAGCAGTTTTCCAGTAAAAACAGCAAAAACCTTTATCAAGACCAAATTTTAAAAAAGTTAAAATTACAGTGCCAGTGCAAAATTGTGCAAAACGTTCGTTTTAGCCTCTAAAAAACACGTTTTATGAAAACTACTATTTTGCAGTGTTTGCAGCAGTTTTCCAGTAAAAACAGCAAAAACCTTTATCAAGACCAAATTTTAAAAAAGTTAAAATTACAGTGCCAGTGCAAAATTGTGCAAAACGTTCGTTTTAGCCTCTAAAAAACACGTTTTATGAAAACTACTATTTTGCAGTGTTTGCAGCAGTTTTCCAGTAAAAACAGCAAAAACCTTTATCAAGACCAAATTTTAAAAAAGTTAAAATTACAGTGCCAGTGCAAAATTGTGCAAAACGTTCGTTTTAGCCTCTAAAAAACACGTTTTATGAAAACTACTATTTTGCAGTGTTTGCAGCAGTTTTCCAGTAAAAACAGCAAAAACCTTTATCAAGACCAAATTTTAAAAAAGTTAAAATTACAGTGCCAGTGCAAAATTGTGCAAAACGTTCGTTTTAGCCTCTAAAAAACACGTTTTATGAAAACTACTATTTTGCAGTGTTTGCAGCAGTTTTCCAGTAAAAACAGCAAAAACCTTTATCAAGACCAAATTTTAAAAAAGTTAAAATTACAGTGCCAGTGCAAAATTGTGCAAAACGTTCGTTTTAGCCTCTAAAAAACACGTTTTATGAAAACTACTATTTTGCAGTGTTTGCAGCAGTTTTCCAGTAAAAACAGCAAAAACCTTTATCAAGACCAAATTTTAAAAAAGTTAAAATTACAGTGCCAGTGCAAAATTGTGCAAAACGTTCGTTTTAGCCTCTAAAAAACACGTTTTATGAAAACTACTATTTTGCAGTGTTTGCAGCAGTTTTCCAGTAAAAACAGCAAAAACCTTTATCAAGACCAAATTTTAAAAAAGTTAAAATTACAGTGCCAGTGCAAAATTGTGCAAAACGTTCGTTTTAGCCTCTAAAAAACACGTTTTATGAAAACTACTATTTTGCAGTGTTTGCAGCAGTTTTCCAGTAAAAACAGCAAAAACCTTTATCAAGACCAAATTTTAAAAAAGTTAAAATTACAGTGCCAGTGCAAAATTGTGCAAAACGTTCGTTTTAGCCTCTAAAAAACACGTTTTATGAAAACTACTATTTTGCAGTGTTTGCAGCAGTTTTCCAGTAAAAACAGCAAAAACCTTTATCAAGACCAAATTTTAAAAAAGTTAAAATTACAGTGCCAGTGCAAAATTGTGCAAAACGTTCGTTTTAGCCTCTAAAAAACACGTTTTATGAAAACTACTATTTTGCAGTGTTTGCAGCAGTTTTCCAGTAAAAACAGCAAAAACCTTTATCAAGACCAAATTTTAAAAAAGTTAAAATTACAGTGCCAGTGCAAAATTGTGCAAAACGTTCGTTTTAGCCTCTAAAAAACACGTTTTATGAAAACTACTATTTTGCAGTGTTTGCAGCAGTTTTCCAGTAAAAACAGCAAAAACCTTTATCAAGACCAAATTTTAAAAAAGTTAAAATTACAGTGCCAGTGCAAAATTGTGCAAAACGTTCGTTTTAGCCTCTAAAAAACACGTTTTATGAAAACTACTATTTTGCAGTGTTTGCAGCAGTTTTCCAGTAAAAACAGCAAAAACCTTTATCAAGACCAAATTTTAAAAAAGTTAAAATTACAGTGCCAGTGCAAAATTGTGCAAAACGTTCGTTTTAGCCTCTAAAAAACACGTTTTATGAAAACTACTATTTTGCAGTGTTTGCAGCAGTTTTCCAGTAAAAACAGCAAAAACCTTTATCAAGACCAAATTTTAAAAAAGTTAAAATTACAGTGCCAGTGCAAAATTGTGCAAAACGTTCGTTTTAGCCTCTAAAAAACACGTTTTATGAAAACTACTATTTTGCAGTGTTTGCAGCAGTTTTCCAGTAAAAACAGCAAAAACCTTTATCAAGACCAAATTTTAAAAAAGTTAAAATTACAGTGCCAGTGCAAAATTGTGCAAAACGTTCGTTTTAGCCTCTAAAAAACACGTTTTATGAAAACTACTATTTTGCAGTGTTTGCAGCAGTTTTCCAGTAAAAACAGCAAAAACCTTTATCAAGACCAAATTTTAAAAAAGTTAAAATTACAGTGCCAGTGCAAAATTGTGCAAAACGTTCGTTTTAGCCTCTAAAAAACACGTTTTATGAAAACTACTATTTTGCAGTGTTTGCAGCAGTTTTCCAGTAAAAACAGCAAAAACCTTTATCAAGACCAAATTTTAAAAAAGTTAAAATTACAGTGCCAGTGCAAAATTGTGCAAAACGTTCGTTTTAGCCTCTAAAAAACACGTTTTATGAAAACTACTATTTTGCAGTGTTTGCAGCAGTTTTCCAGTAAAAACAGCAAAAACCTTTATCAAGACCAAATTTTAAAAAAGTTAAAATTACAGTGCCAGTGCAAAATTGTGCAAAACGTTCGTTTTAGCCTCTAAAAAACACGTTTTATGAAAACTACTATTTTGCAGTGTTTGCAGCAGTTTTCCAGTAAAAACAGCAAAAACCTTTATCAAGACCAAATTTTAAAAAAGTTAAAATTACAGTGCCAGTGCAAAATTGTGCAAAACGTTCGTTTTAGCCTCTAAAAAACACGTTTTATGAAAACTACTATTTTGCAGTGTTTGCAGCAGTTTTCCAGTAAAAACAGCAAAAACCTTTATCAAGACCAAATTTTAAAAAAGTTAAAATTACAGTGCCAGTGCAAAATTGTGCAAAACGTTCGTTTTAGCCTCTAAAAAACACGTTTTATGAAAACTACTATTTTGCAGTGTTTGCAGCAGTTTTCCAGTAAAAACAGCAAAAACCTTTATCAAGACCAAATTTTAAAAAAGTTAAAATTACAGTGCCAGTGCAAAATTGTGCAAAACGTTCGTTTTAGCCTCTAAAAAACACGTTTTATGAAAACTACTATTTTGCAGTGTTTGCAGCAGTTTTCCAGTAAAAACAGCAAAAACCTTTATCAAGACCAAATTTTAAAAAAGTTAAAATTACAGTGCCAGTGCAAAATTGTGCAAAACGTTCGTTTTAGCCTCTAAAAAACACGTTTTATGAAAACTACTATTTTGCAGTGTTTGCAGCAGTTTTCCAGTAAAAACAGCAAAAACCTTTATCAAGACCAAATTTTAAAAAAGTTAAAATTACAGTGCCAGTGCAAAATTGTGCAAAACGTTCGTTTTAGCCTCTAAAAAACACGTTTTATGAAAACTACTATTTTGCAGTGTTTGCAGCAGTTTTCCAGTAAAAACAGCAAAAACCTTTATCAAGACCAAATTTTAAAAAAGTTAAAATTACAGTGCCAGTGCAAAATTGTGCAAAACGTTCGTTTTAGCCTCTAAAAAACACGTTTTATGAAAACTACTATTTTGCAGTGTTTGCAGCAGTTTTCCAGTAAAAACAGCAAAAACCTTTATCAAGACCAAATTTTAAAAAAGTTAAAATTACAGTGCCAGTGCAAAATTGTGCAAAACGTTCGTTTTAGCCTCTAAAAAACACGTTTTATGAAAACTACTATTTTGCAGTGTTTGCAGCAGTTTTCCAGTAAAAACAGCAAAAACCTTTATCAAGACCAAATTTTAAAAAAGTTAAAATTACAGTGCCAGTGCAAAATTGTGCAAAACGTTCGTTTTAGCCTCTAAAAAACACGTTTTATGAAAACTACTATTTTGCAGTGTTTGCAGCAGTTTTCCAGTAAAAACAGCAAAAACCTTTATCAAGACCAAATTTTAAAAAAGTTAAAATTACAGTGCCAGTGCAAAATTGTGCAAAACGTTCGTTTTAGCCTCTAAAAAACACGTTTTATGAAAACTACTATTTTGCAGTGTTTGCAGCAGTTTTCCAGTAAAAACAGCAAAAACCTTTATCAAGACCAAATTTTAAAAAAGTTAAAATTACAGTGCCAGTGCAAAATTGTGCAAAACGTTCGTTTTAGCCTCTAAAAAACACGTTTTATGAAAACTACTATTTTGCAGTGTTTGCAGCAGTTTTCCAGTAAAAACAGCAAAAACCTTTATCAAGACCAAATTTTAAAAAAGTTAAAATTACAGTGCCAGTGCAAAATTGTGCAAAACGTTCGTTTTAGCCTCTAAAAAACACGTTTTATGAAAACTACTATTTTGCAGTGTTTGCAGCAGTTTTCCAGTAAAAACAGCAAAAACCTTTATCAAGACCAAATTTTAAAAAAGTTAAAATTACAGTGCCAGTGCAAAATTGTGCAAAACGTTCGTTTTAGCCTCTAAAAAACACGTTTTATGAAAACTACTATTTTGCAGTGTTTGCAGCAGTTTTCCAGTAAAAACAGCAAAAACCTTTATCAAGACCAAATTTTAAAAAAGTTAAAATTACAGTGCCAGTGCAAAATTGTGCAAAACGTTCGTTTTAGCCTCTAAAAAACACGTTTTATGAAAACTACTATTTTGCAGTGTTTGCAGCAGTTTTCCAGTAAAAACAGCAAAAACCTTTATCAAGACCAAATTTTAAAAAAGTTAAAATTACAGTGCCAGTGCAAAATTGTGCAAAACGTTCGTTTTAGCCTCTAAAAAACACGTTTTATGAAAACTACTATTTTGCAGTGTTTGCAGCAGTTTTCCAGTAAAAACAGCAAAAACCTTTATCAAGACCAAATTTTAAAAAAGTTAAAATTACAGTGCCAGTGCAAAATTGTGCAAAACGTTCGTTTTAGCCTCTAAAAAACACGTTTTATGAAAACTACTATTTTGCAGTGTTTGCAGCAGTTTTCCAGTAAAAACAGCAAAAACCTTTATCAAGACCAAATTTTAAAAAAGTTAAAATTACAGTGCCAGTGCAAAATTGTGCAAAACGTTCGTTTTAGCCTCTAAAAAACACGTTTTATGAAAACTACTATTTTGCAGTGTTTGCAGCAGTTTTCCAGTAAAAACAGCAAAAACCTTTATCAAGACCAAATTTTAAAAAAGTTAAAATTACAGTGCCAGTGCAAAATTGTGCAAAACGTTCGTTTTAGCCTCTAAAAAACACGTTTTATGAAAACTACTATTTTGCAGTGTTTGCAGCAGTTTTCCAGTAAAAACAGCAAAAACCTTTATCAAGACCAAATTTTAAAAAAGTTAAAATTACAGTGCCAGTGCAAAATTGTGCAAAACGTTCGTTTTAGCCTCTAAAAAACACGTTTTATGAAAACTACTATTTTGCAGTGTTTGCAGCAGTTTTCCAGTAAAAACAGCAAAAACCTTTATCAAGACCAAATTTTAAAAAAGTTAAAATTACAGTGCCAGTGCAAAATTGTGCAAAACGTTCGTTTTAGCCTCTAAAAAACACGTTTTATGAAAACTACTATTTTGCAGTGTTTGCAGCAGTTTTCCAGTAAAAACAGCAAAAACCTTTATCAAGACCAAATTTTAAAAAAGTTAAAATTACAGTGCCAGTGCAAAATTGTGCAAAACGTTCGTTTTAGCCTCTAAAAAACACGTTTTATGAAAACTACTATTTTGCAGTGTTTGCAGCAGTTTTCCAGTAAAAACAGCAAAAACCTTTATCAAGACCAAATTTTAAAAAAGTTAAAATTACAGTGCCAGTGCAAAATTGTGCAAAACGTTCGTTTTAGCCTCTAAAAAACACGTTTTATGAAAACTACTATTTTGCAGTGTTTGCAGCAGTTTTCCAGTAAAAACAGCAAAAACCTTTATCAAGACCAAATTTTAAAAAAGTTAAAATTACAGTGCCAGTGCAAAATTGTGCAAAACGTTCGTTTTAGCCTCTAAAAAACACGTTTTATGAAAACTACTATTTTGCAGTGTTTGCAGCAGTTTTCCAGTAAAAACAGCAAAAACCTTTATCAAGACCAAATTTTAAAAAAGTTAAAATTACAGTGCCAGTGCAAAATTGTGCAAAACGTTCGTTTTAGCCTCTAAAAAACACGTTTTATGAAAACTACTATTTTGCAGTGTTTGCAGCAGTTTTCCAGTAAAAACAGCAAAAACCTTTATCAAGACCAAATTTTAAAAAAGTTAAAATTACAGTGCCAGTGCAAAATTGTGCAAAACGTTCGTTTTAGCCTCTAAAAAACACGTTTTATGAAAACTACTATTTTGCAGTGTTTGCAGCAGTTTTCCAGTAAAAACAGCAAAAACCTTTATCAAGACCAAATTTTAAAAAAGTTAAAATTACAGTGCCAGTGCAAAATTGTGCAAAACGTTCGTTTTAGCCTCTAAAAAACACGTTTTATGAAAACTACTATTTTGCAGTGTTTGCAGCAGTTTTCCAGTAAAAACAGCAAAAACCTTTATCAAGACCAAATTTTAAAAAAGTTAAAATTACAGTGCCAGTGCAAAATTGTGCAAAACGTTCGTTTTAGCCTCTAAAAAACACGTTTTATGAAAACTACTATTTTGCAGTGTTTGCAGCAGTTTTCCAGTAAAAACAGCAAAAACCTTTATCAAGACCAAATTTTAAAAAAGTTAAAATTACAGTGCCAGTGCAAAATTGTGCAAAACGTTCGTTTTAGCCTCTAAAAAACACGTTTTATGAAAACTACTATTTTGCAGTGTTTGCAGCAGTTTTCCAGTAAAAACAGCAAAAACCTTTATCAAGACCAAATTTTAAAAAAGTTAAAATTACAGTGCCAGTGCAAAATTGTGCAAAACGTTCGTTTTAGCCTCTAAAAAACACGTTTTATGAAAACTACTATTTTGCAGTGTTTGCAGCAGTTTTCCAGTAAAAACAGCAAAAACCTTTATCAAGACCAAATTTTAAAAAAGTTAAAATTACAGTGCCAGTGCAAAATTGTGCAAAACGTTCGTTTTAGCCTCTAAAAAACACGTTTTATGAAAACTACTATTTTGCAGTGTTTGCAGCAGTTTTCCAGTAAAAACAGCAAAAACCTTTATCAAGACCAAATTTTAAAAAAGTTAAAATTACAGTGCCAGTGCAAAATTGTGCAAAACGTTCGTTTTAGCCTCTAAAAAACACGTTTTATGAAAACTACTATTTTGCAGTGTTTGCAGCAGTTTTCCAGTAAAAACAGCAAAAACCTTTATCAAGACCAAATTTTAAAAAAGTTAAAATTACAGTGCCAGTGCAAAATTGTGCAAAACGTTCGTTTTAGCCTCTAAAAAACACGTTTTATGAAAACTACTATTTTGCAGTGTTTGCAGCAGTTTTCCAGTAAAAACAGCAAAAACCTTTATCAAGACCAAATTTTAAAAAAGTTAAAATTACAGTGCCAGTGCAAAATTGTGCAAAACGTTCGTTTTAGCCTCTAAAAAACACGTTTTATGAAAACTACTATTTTGCAGTGTTTGCAGCAGTTTTCCAGTAAAAACAGCAAAAACCTTTATCAAGACCAAATTTTAAAAAAGTTAAAATTACAGTGCCAGTGCAAAATTGTGCAAAACGTTCGTTTTAGCCTCTAAAAAACACGTTTTATGAAAACTACTATTTTGCAGTGTTTGCAGCAGTTTTCCAGTAAAAACAGCAAAAACCTTTATCAAGACCAAATTTTAAAAAAGTTAAAATTACAGTGCCAGTGCAAAATTGTGCAAAACGTTCGTTTTAGCCTCTAAAAAACACGTTTTATGAAAACTACTATTTTGCAGTGTTTGCAGCAGTTTTCCAGTAAAAACAGCAAAAACCTTTATCAAGACCAAATTTTAAAAAAGTTAAAATTACAGTGCCAGTGCAAAATTGTGCAAAACGTTCGTTTTAGCCTCTAAAAAACACGTTTTATGAAAACTACTATTTTGCAGTGTTTGCAGCAGTTTTCCAGTAAAAACAGCAAAAACCTTTATCAAGACCAAATTTTAAAAAAGTTAAAATTACAGTGCCAGTGCAAAATTGTGCAAAACGTTCGTTTTAGCCTCTAAAAAACACGTTTTATGAAAACTACTATTTTGCAGTGTTTGCAGCAGTTTTCCAGTAAAAACAGCAAAAACCTTTATCAAGACCAAATTTTAAAAAAGTTAAAATTACAGTGCCAGTGCAAAATTGTGCAAAACGTTCGTTTTAGCCTCTAAAAAACACGTTTTATGAAAACTACTATTTTGCAGTGTTTGCAGCAGTTTTCCAGTAAAAACAGCAAAAACCTTTATCAAGACCAAATTTTAAAAAAGTTAAAATTACAGTGCCAGTGCAAAATTGTGCAAAACGTTCGTTTTAGCCTCTAAAAAACACGTTTTATGAAAACTACTATTTTGCAGTGTTTGCAGCAGTTTTCCAGTAAAAACAGCAAAAACCTTTATCAAGACCAAATTTTAAAAAAGTTAAAATTACAGTGCCAGTGCAAAATTGTGCAAAACGTTCGTTTTAGCCTCTAAAAAACACGTTTTATGAAAACTACTATTTTGCAGTGTTTGCAGCAGTTTTCCAGTAAAAACAGCAAAAACCTTTATCAAGACCAAATTTTAAAAAAGTTAAAATTACAGTGCCAGTGCAAAATTGTGCAAAACGTTCGTTTTAGCCTCTAAAAAACACGTTTTATGAAAACTACTATTTTGCAGTGTTTGCAGCAGTTTTCCAGTAAAAACAGCAAAAACCTTTATCAAGACCAAATTTTAAAAAAGTTAAAATTACAGTGCCAGTGCAAAATTGTGCAAAACGTTCGTTTTAGCCTCTAAAAAACACGTTTTATGAAAACTACTATTTTGCAGTGTTTGCAGCAGTTTTCCAGTAAAAACAGCAAAAACCTTTATCAAGACCAAATTTTAAAAAAGTTAAAATTACAGTGCCAGTGCAAAATTGTGCAAAACGTTCGTTTTAGCCTCTAAAAAACACGTTTTATGAAAACTACTATTTTGCAGTGTTTGCAGCAGTTTTCCAGTAAAAACAGCAAAAACCTTTATCAAGACCAAATTTTAAAAAAGTTAAAATTACAGTGCCAGTGCAAAATTGTGCAAAACGTTCGTTTTAGCCTCTAAAAAACACGTTTTATGAAAACTACTATTTTGCAGTGTTTGCAGCAGTTTTCCAGTAAAAACAGCAAAAACCTTTATCAAGACCAAATTTTAAAAAAGTTAAAATTACAGTGCCAGTGCAAAATTGTGCAAAACGTTCGTTTTAGCCTCTAAAAAACACGTTTTATGAAAACTACTATTTTGCAGTGTTTGCAGCAGTTTTCCAGTAAAAACAGCAAAAACCTTTATCAAGACCAAATTTTAAAAAAGTTAAAATTACAGTGCCAGTGCAAAATTGTGCAAAACGTTCGTTTTAGCCTCTAAAAAACACGTTTTATGAAAACTACTATTTTGCAGTGTTTGCAGCAGTTTTCCAGTAAAAACAGCAAAAACCTTTATCAAGACCAAATTTTAAAAAAGTTAAAATTACAGTGCCAGTGCAAAATTGTGCAAAACGTTCGTTTTAGCCTCTAAAAAACACGTTTTATGAAAACTACTATTTTGCAGTGTTTGCAGCAGTTTTCCAGTAAAAACAGCAAAAACCTTTATCAAGACCAAATTTTAAAAAAGTTAAAATTACAGTGCCAGTGCAAAATTGTGCAAAACGTTCGTTTTAGCCTCTAAAAAACACGTTTTATGAAAACTACTATTTTGCAGTGTTTGCAGCAGTTTTCCAGTAAAAACAGCAAAAACCTTTATCAAGACCAAATTTTAAAAAAGTTAAAATTACAGTGCCAGTGCAAAATTGTGCAAAACGTTCGTTTTAGCCTCTAAAAAACACGTTTTATGAAAACTACTATTTTGCAGTGTTTGCAGCAGTTTTCCAGTAAAAACAGCAAAAACCTTTATCAAGACCAAATTTTAAAAAAGTTAAAATTACAGTGCCAGTGCAAAATTGTGCAAAACGTTCGTTTTAGCCTCTAAAAAACACGTTTTATGAAAACTACTATTTTGCAGTGTTTGCAGCAGTTTTCCAGTAAAAACAGCAAAAACCTTTATCAAGACCAAATTTTAAAAAAGTTAAAATTACAGTGCCAGTGCAAAATTGTGCAAAACGTTCGTTTTAGCCTCTAAAAAACACGTTTTATGAAAACTACTATTTTGCAGTGTTTGCAGCAGTTTTCCAGTAAAAACAGCAAAAACCTTTATCAAGACCAAATTTTAAAAAAGTTAAAATTACAGTGCCAGTGCAAAATTGTGCAAAACGTTCGTTTTAGCCTCTAAAAAACACGTTTTATGAAAACTACTATTTTGCAGTGTTTGCAGCAGTTTTCCAGTAAAAACAGCAAAAACCTTTATCAAGACCAAATTTTAAAAAAGTTAAAATTACAGTGCCAGTGCAAAATTGTGCAAAACGTTCGTTTTAGCCTCTAAAAAACACGTTTTATGAAAACTACTATTTTGCAGTGTTTGCAGCAGTTTTCCAGTAAAAACAGCAAAAACCTTTATCAAGACCAAATTTTAAAAAAGTTAAAATTACAGTGCCAGTGCAAAATTGTGCAAAACGTTCGTTTTAGCCTCTAAAAAACACGTTTTATGAAAACTACTATTTTGCAGTGTTTGCAGCAGTTTTCCAGTAAAAACAGCAAAAACCTTTATCAAGACCAAATTTTAAAAAAGTTAAAATTACAGTGCCAGTGCAAAATTGTGCAAAACGTTCGTTTTAGCCTCTAAAAAACACGTTTTATGAAAACTACTATTTTGCAGTGTTTGCAGCAGTTTTCCAGTAAAAACAGCAAAAACCTTTATCAAGACCAAATTTTAAAAAAGTTAAAATTACAGTGCCAGTGCAAAATTGTGCAAAACGTTCGTTTTAGCCTCTAAAAAACACGTTTTATGAAAACTACTATTTTGCAGTGTTTGCAGCAGTTTTCCAGTAAAAACAGCAAAAACCTTTATCAAGACCAAATTTTAAAAAAGTTAAAATTACAGTGCCAGTGCAAAATTGTGCAAAACGTTCGTTTTAGCCTCTAAAAAACACGTTTTATGAAAACTACTATTTTGCAGTGTTTGCAGCAGTTTTCCAGTAAAAACAGCAAAAACCTTTATCAAGACCAAATTTTAAAAAAGTTAAAATTACAGTGCCAGTGCAAAATTGTGCAAAACGTTCGTTTTAGCCTCTAAAAAACACGTTTTATGAAAACTACTATTTTGCAGTGTTTGCAGCAGTTTTCCAGTAAAAACAGCAAAAACCTTTATCAAGACCAAATTTTAAAAAAGTTAAAATTACAGTGCCAGTGCAAAATTGTGCAAAACGTTCGTTTTAGCCTCTAAAAAACACGTTTTATGAAAACTACTATTTTGCAGTGTTTGCAGCAGTTTTCCAGTAAAAACAGCAAAAACCTTTATCAAGACCAAATTTTAAAAAAGTTAAAATTACAGTGCCAGTGCAAAATTGTGCAAAACGTTCGTTTTAGCCTCTAAAAAACACGTTTTATGAAAACTACTATTTTGCAGTGTTTGCAGCAGTTTTCCAGTAAAAACAGCAAAAACCTTTATCAAGACCAAATTTTAAAAAAGTTAAAATTACAGTGCCAGTGCAAAATTGTGCAAAACGTTCGTTTTAGCCTCTAAAAAACACGTTTTATGAAAACTACTATTTTGCAGTGTTTGCAGCAGTTTTCCAGTAAAAACAGCAAAAACCTTTATCAAGACCAAATTTTAAAAAAGTTAAAATTACAGTGCCAGTGCAAAATTGTGCAAAACGTTCGTTTTAGCCTCTAAAAAACACGTTTTATGAAAACTACTATTTTGCAGTGTTTGCAGCAGTTTTCCAGTAAAAACAGCAAAAACCTTTATCAAGACCAAATTTTAAAAAAGTTAAAATTACAGTGCCAGTGCAAAATTGTGCAAAACGTTCGTTTTAGCCTCTAAAAAACACGTTTTATGAAAACTACTATTTTGCAGTGTTTGCAGCAGTTTTCCAGTAAAAACAGCAAAAACCTTTATCAAGACCAAATTTTAAAAAAGTTAAAATTACAGTGCCAGTGCAAAATTGTGCAAAACGTTCGTTTTAGCCTCTAAAAAACACGTTTTATGAAAACTACTATTTTGCAGTGTTTGCAGCAGTTTTCCAGTAAAAACAGCAAAAACCTTTATCAAGACCAAATTTTAAAAAAGTTAAAATTACAGTGCCAGTGCAAAATTGTGCAAAACGTTCGTTTTAGCCTCTAAAAAACACGTTTTATGAAAACTACTATTTTGCAGTGTTTGCAGCAGTTTTCCAGTAAAAACAGCAAAAACCTTTATCAAGACCAAATTTTAAAAAAGTTAAAATTACAGTGCCAGTGCAAAATTGTGCAAAACGTTCGTTTTAGCCTCTAAAAAACACGTTTTATGAAAACTACTATTTTGCAGTGTTTGCAGCAGTTTTCCAGTAAAAACAGCAAAAACCTTTATCAAGACCAAATTTTAAAAAAGTTAAAATTACAGTGCCAGTGCAAAATTGTGCAAAACGTTCGTTTTAGCCTCTAAAAAACACGTTTTATGAAAACTACTATTTTGCAGTGTTTGCAGCAGTTTTCCAGTAAAAACAGCAAAAACCTTTATCAAGACCAAATTTTAAAAAAGTTAAAATTACAGTGCCAGTGCAAAATTGTGCAAAACGTTCGTTTTAGCCTCTAAAAAACACGTTTTATGAAAACTACTATTTTGCAGTGTTTGCAGCAGTTTTCCAGTAAAAACAGCAAAAACCTTTATCAAGACCAAATTTTAAAAAAGTTAAAATTACAGTGCCAGTGCAAAATTGTGCAAAACGTTCGTTTTAGCCTCTAAAAAACACGTTTTATGAAAACTACTATTTTGCAGTGTTTGCAGCAGTTTTCCAGTAAAAACAGCAAAAACCTTTATCAAGACCAAATTTTAAAAAAGTTAAAATTACAGTGCCAGTGCAAAATTGTGCAAAACGTTCGTTTTAGCCTCTAAAAAACACGTTTTATGAAAACTACTATTTTGCAGTGTTTGCAGCAGTTTTCCAGTAAAAACAGCAAAAACCTTTATCAAGACCAAATTTTAAAAAAGTTAAAATTACAGTGCCAGTGCAAAATTGTGCAAAACGTTCGTTTTAGCCTCTAAAAAACACGTTTTATGAAAACTACTATTTTGCAGTGTTTGCAGCAGTTTTCCAGTAAAAACAGCAAAAACCTTTATCAAGACCAAATTTTAAAAAAGTTAAAATTACAGTGCCAGTGCAAAATTGTGCAAAACGTTCGTTTTAGCCTCTAAAAAACACGTTTTATGAAAACTACTATTTTGCAGTGTTTGCAGCAGTTTTCCAGTAAAAACAGCAAAAACCTTTATCAAGACCAAATTTTAAAAAAGTTAAAATTACAGTGCCAGTGCAAAATTGTGCAAAACGTTCGTTTTAGCCTCTAAAAAACACGTTTTATGAAAACTACTATTTTGCAGTGTTTGCAGCAGTTTTCCAGTAAAAACAGCAAAAACCTTTATCAAGACCAAATTTTAAAAAAGTTAAAATTACAGTGCCAGTGCAAAATTGTGCAAAACGTTCGTTTTAGCCTCTAAAAAACACGTTTTATGAAAACTACTATTTTGCAGTGTTTGCAGCAGTTTTCCAGTAAAAACAGCAAAAACCTTTATCAAGACCAAATTTTAAAAAAGTTAAAATTACAGTGCCAGTGCAAAATTGTGCAAAACGTTCGTTTTAGCCTCTAAAAAACACGTTTTATGAAAACTACTATTTTGCAGTGTTTGCAGCAGTTTTCCAGTAAAAACAGCAAAAACCTTTATCAAGACCAAATTTTAAAAAAGTTAAAATTACAGTGCCAGTGCAAAATTGTGCAAAACGTTCGTTTTAGCCTCTAAAAAACACGTTTTATGAAAACTACTATTTTGCAGTGTTTGCAGCAGTTTTCCAGTAAAAACAGCAAAAACCTTTATCAAGACCAAATTTTAAAAAAGTTAAAATTACAGTGCCAGTGCAAAATTGTGCAAAACGTTCGTTTTAGCCTCTAAAAAACACGTTTTATGAAAACTACTATTTTGCAGTGTTTGCAGCAGTTTTCCAGTAAAAACAGCAAAAACCTTTATCAAGACCAAATTTTAAAAAAGTTAAAATTACAGTGCCAGTGCAAAATTGTGCAAAACGTTCGTTTTAGCCTCTAAAAAACACGTTTTATGAAAACTACTATTTTGCAGTGTTTGCAGCAGTTTTCCAGTAAAAACAGCAAAAACCTTTATCAAGACCAAATTTTAAAAAAGTTAAAATTACAGTGCCAGTGCAAAATTGTGCAAAACGTTCGTTTTAGCCTCTAAAAAACACGTTTTATGAAAACTACTATTTTGCAGTGTTTGCAGCAGTTTTCCAGTAAAAACAGCAAAAACCTTTATCAAGACCAAATTTTAAAAAAGTTAAAATTACAGTGCCAGTGCAAAATTGTGCAAAACGTTCGTTTTAGCCTCTAAAAAACACGTTTTATGAAAACTACTATTTTGCAGTGTTTGCAGCAGTTTTCCAGTAAAAACAGCAAAAACCTTTATCAAGACCAAATTTTAAAAAAGTTAAAATTACAGTGCCAGTGCAAAATTGTGCAAAACGTTCGTTTTAGCCTCTAAAAAACACGTTTTATGAAAACTACTATTTTGCAGTGTTTGCAGCAGTTTTCCAGTAAAAACAGCAAAAACCTTTATCAAGACCAAATTTTAAAAAAGTTAAAATTACAGTGCCAGTGCAAAATTGTGCAAAACGTTCGTTTTAGCCTCTAAAAAACACGTTTTATGAAAACTACTATTTTGCAGTGTTTGCAGCAGTTTTCCAGTAAAAACAGCAAAAACCTTTATCAAGACCAAATTTTAAAAAAGTTAAAATTACAGTGCCAGTGCAAAATTGTGCAAAACGTTCGTTTTAGCCTCTAAAAAACACGTTTTATGAAAACTACTATTTTGCAGTGTTTGCAGCAGTTTTCCAGTAAAAACAGCAAAAACCTTTATCAAGACCAAATTTTAAAAAAGTTAAAATTACAGTGCCAGTGCAAAATTGTGCAAAACGTTCGTTTTAGCCTCTAAAAAACACGTTTTATGAAAACTACTATTTTGCAGTGTTTGCAGCAGTTTTCCAGTAAAAACAGCAAAAACCTTTATCAAGACCAAATTTTAAAAAAGTTAAAATTACAGTGCCAGTGCAAAATTGTGCAAAACGTTCGTTTTAGCCTCTAAAAAACACGTTTTATGAAAACTACTATTTTGCAGTGTTTGCAGCAGTTTTCCAGTAAAAACAGCAAAAACCTTTATCAAGACCAAATTTTAAAAAAGTTAAAATTACAGTGCCAGTGCAAAATTGTGCAAAACGTTCGTTTTAGCCTCTAAAAAACACGTTTTATGAAAACTACTATTTTGCAGTGTTTGCAGCAGTTTTCCAGTAAAAACAGCAAAAACCTTTATCAAGACCAAATTTTAAAAAAGTTAAAATTACAGTGCCAGTGCAAAATTGTGCAAAACGTTCGTTTTAGCCTCTAAAAAACACGTTTTATGAAAACTACTATTTTGCAGTGTTTGCAGCAGTTTTCCAGTAAAAACAGCAAAAACCTTTATCAAGACCAAATTTTAAAAAAGTTAAAATTACAGTGCCAGTGCAAAATTGTGCAAAACGTTCGTTTTAGCCTCTAAAAAACACGTTTTATGAAAACTACTATTTTGCAGTGTTTGCAGCAGTTTTCCAGTAAAAACAGCAAAAACCTTTATCAAGACCAAATTTTAAAAAAGTTAAAATTACAGTGCCAGTGCAAAATTGTGCAAAACGTTCGTTTTAGCCTCTAAAAAACACGTTTTATGAAAACTACTATTTTGCAGTGTTTGCAGCAGTTTTCCAGTAAAAACAGCAAAAACCTTTATCAAGACCAAATTTTAAAAAAGTTAAAATTACAGTGCCAGTGCAAAATTGTGCAAAACGTTCGTTTTAGCCTCTAAAAAACACGTTTTATGAAAACTACTATTTTGCAGTGTTTGCAGCAGTTTTCCAGTAAAAACAGCAAAAACCTTTATCAAGACCAAATTTTAAAAAAGTTAAAATTACAGTGCCAGTGCAAAATTGTGCAAAACGTTCGTTTTAGCCTCTAAAAAACACGTTTTATGAAAACTACTATTTTGCAGTGTTTGCAGCAGTTTTCCAGTAAAAACAGCAAAAACCTTTATCAAGACCAAATTTTAAAAAAGTTAAAATTACAGTGCCAGTGCAAAATTGTGCAAAACGTTCGTTTTAGCCTCTAAAAAACACGTTTTATGAAAACTACTATTTTGCAGTGTTTGCAGCAGTTTTCCAGTAAAAACAGCAAAAACCTTTATCAAGACCAAATTTTAAAAAAGTTAAAATTACAGTGCCAGTGCAAAATTGTGCAAAACGTTCGTTTTAGCCTCTAAAAAACACGTTTTATGAAAACTACTATTTTGCAGTGTTTGCAGCAGTTTTCCAGTAAAAACAGCAAAAACCTTTATCAAGACCAAATTTTAAAAAAGTTAAAATTACAGTGCCAGTGCAAAATTGTGCAAAACGTTCGTTTTAGCCTCTAAAAAACACGTTTTATGAAAACTACTATTTTGCAGTGTTTGCAGCAGTTTTCCAGTAAAAACAGCAAAAACCTTTATCAAGACCAAATTTTAAAAAAGTTAAAATTACAGTGCCAGTGCAAAATTGTGCAAAACGTTCGTTTTAGCCTCTAAAAAACACGTTTTATGAAAACTACTATTTTGCAGTGTTTGCAGCAGTTTTCCAGTAAAAACAGCAAAAACCTTTATCAAGACCAAATTTTAAAAAAGTTAAAATTACAGTGCCAGTGCAAAATTGTGCAAAACGTTCGTTTTAGCCTCTAAAAAACACGTTTTATGAAAACTACTATTTTGCAGTGTTTGCAGCAGTTTTCCAGTAAAAACAGCAAAAACCTTTATCAAGACCAAATTTTAAAAAAGTTAAAATTACAGTGCCAGTGCAAAATTGTGCAAAACGTTCGTTTTAGCCTCTAAAAAACACGTTTTATGAAAACTACTATTTTGCAGTGTTTGCAGCAGTTTTCCAGTAAAAACAGCAAAAACCTTTATCAAGACCAAATTTTAAAAAAGTTAAAATTACAGTGCCAGTGCAAAATTGTGCAAAACGTTCGTTTTAGCCTCTAAAAAACACGTTTTATGAAAACTACTATTTTGCAGTGTTTGCAGCAGTTTTCCAGTAAAAACAGCAAAAACCTTTATCAAGACCAAATTTTAAAAAAGTTAAAATTACAGTGCCAGTGCAAAATTGTGCAAAACGTTCGTTTTAGCCTCTAAAAAACACGTTTTATGAAAACTACTATTTTGCAGTGTTTGCAGCAGTTTTCCAGTAAAAACAGCAAAAACCTTTATCAAGACCAAATTTTAAAAAAGTTAAAATTACAGTGCCAGTGCAAAATTGTGCAAAACGTTCGTTTTAGCCTCTAAAAAACACGTTTTATGAAAACTACTATTTTGCAGTGTTTGCAGCAGTTTTCCAGTAAAAACAGCAAAAACCTTTATCAAGACCAAATTTTAAAAAAGTTAAAATTACAGTGCCAGTGCAAAATTGTGCAAAACGTTCGTTTTAGCCTCTAAAAAACACGTTTTATGAAAACTACTATTTTGCAGTGTTTGCAGCAGTTTTCCAGTAAAAACAGCAAAAACCTTTATCAAGACCAAATTTTAAAAAAGTTAAAATTACAGTGCCAGTGCAAAATTGTGCAAAACGTTCGTTTTAGCCTCTAAAAAACACGTTTTATGAAAACTACTATTTTGCAGTGTTTGCAGCAGTTTTCCAGTAAAAACAGCAAAAACCTTTATCAAGACCAAATTTTAAAAAAGTTAAAATTACAGTGCCAGTGCAAAATTGTGCAAAACGTTCGTTTTAGCCTCTAAAAAACACGTTTTATGAAAACTACTATTTTGCAGTGTTTGCAGCAGTTTTCCAGTAAAAACAGCAAAAACCTTTATCAAGACCAAATTTTAAAAAAGTTAAAATTACAGTGCCAGTGCAAAATTGTGCAAAACGTTCGTTTTAGCCTCTAAAAAACACGTTTTATGAAAACTACTATTTTGCAGTGTTTGCAGCAGTTTTCCAGTAAAAACAGCAAAAACCTTTATCAAGACCAAATTTTAAAAAAGTTAAAATTACAGTGCCAGTGCAAAATTGTGCAAAACGTTCGTTTTAGCCTCTAAAAAACACGTTTTATGAAAACTACTATTTTGCAGTGTTTGCAGCAGTTTTCCAGTAAAAACAGCAAAAACCTTTATCAAGACCAAATTTTAAAAAAGTTAAAATTACAGTGCCAGTGCAAAATTGTGCAAAACGTTCGTTTTAGCCTCTAAAAAACACGTTTTATGAAAACTACTATTTTGCAGTGTTTGCAGCAGTTTTCCAGTAAAAACAGCAAAAACCTTTATCAAGACCAAATTTTAAAAAAGTTAAAATTACAGTGCCAGTGCAAAATTGTGCAAAACGTTCGTTTTAGCCTCTAAAAAACACGTTTTATGAAAACTACTATTTTGCAGTGTTTGCAGCAGTTTTCCAGTAAAAACAGCAAAAACCTTTATCAAGACCAAATTTTAAAAAAGTTAAAATTACAGTGCCAGTGCAAAATTGTGCAAAACGTTCGTTTTAGCCTCTAAAAAACACGTTTTATGAAAACTACTATTTTGCAGTGTTTGCAGCAGTTTTCCAGTAAAAACAGCAAAAACCTTTATCAAGACCAAATTTTAAAAAAGTTAAAATTACAGTGCCAGTGCAAAATTGTGCAAAACGTTCGTTTTAGCCTCTAAAAAACACGTTTTATGAAAACTACTATTTTGCAGTGTTTGCAGCAGTTTTCCAGTAAAAACAGCAAAAACCTTTATCAAGACCAAATTTTAAAAAAGTTAAAATTACAGTGCCAGTGCAAAATTGTGCAAAACGTTCGTTTTAGCCTCTAAAAAACACGTTTTATGAAAACTACTATTTTGCAGTGTTTGCAGCAGTTTTCCAGTAAAAACAGCAAAAACCTTTATCAAGACCAAATTTTAAAAAAGTTAAAATTACAGTGCCAGTGCAAAATTGTGCAAAACGTTCGTTTTAGCCTCTAAAAAACACGTTTTATGAAAACTACTATTTTGCAGTGTTTGCAGCAGTTTTCCAGTAAAAACAGCAAAAACCTTTATCAAGACCAAATTTTAAAAAAGTTAAAATTACAGTGCCAGTGCAAAATTGTGCAAAACGTTCGTTTTAGCCTCTAAAAAACACGTTTTATGAAAACTACTATTTTGCAGTGTTTGCAGCAGTTTTCCAGTAAAAACAGCAAAAACCTTTATCAAGACCAAATTTTAAAAAAGTTAAAATTACAGTGCCAGTGCAAAATTGTGCAAAACGTTCGTTTTAGCCTCTAAAAAACACGTTTTATGAAAACTACTATTTTGCAGTGTTTGCAGCAGTTTTCCAGTAAAAACAGCAAAAACCTTTATCAAGACCAAATTTTAAAAAAGTTAAAATTACAGTGCCAGTGCAAAATTGTGCAAAACGTTCGTTTTAGCCTCTAAAAAACACGTTTTATGAAAACTACTATTTTGCAGTGTTTGCAGCAGTTTTCCAGTAAAAACAGCAAAAACCTTTATCAAGACCAAATTTTAAAAAAGTTAAAATTACAGTGCCAGTGCAAAATTGTGCAAAACGTTCGTTTTAGCCTCTAAAAAACACGTTTTATGAAAACTACTATTTTGCAGTGTTTGCAGCAGTTTTCCAGTAAAAACAGCAAAAACCTTTATCAAGACCAAATTTTAAAAAAGTTAAAATTACAGTGCCAGTGCAAAATTGTGCAAAACGTTCGTTTTAGCCTCTAAAAAACACGTTTTATGAAAACTACTATTTTGCAGTGTTTGCAGCAGTTTTCCAGTAAAAACAGCAAAAACCTTTATCAAGACCAAATTTTAAAAAAGTTAAAATTACAGTGCCAGTGCAAAATTGTGCAAAACGTTCGTTTTAGCCTCTAAAAAACACGTTTTATGAAAACTACTATTTTGCAGTGTTTGCAGCAGTTTTCCAGTAAAAACAGCAAAAACCTTTATCAAGACCAAATTTTAAAAAAGTTAAAATTACAGTGCCAGTGCAAAATTGTGCAAAACGTTCGTTTTAGCCTCTAAAAAACACGTTTTATGAAAACTACTATTTTGCAGTGTTTGCAGCAGTTTTCCAGTAAAAACAGCAAAAACCTTTATCAAGACCAAATTTTAAAAAAGTTAAAATTACAGTGCCAGTGCAAAATTGTGCAAAACGTTCGTTTTAGCCTCTAAAAAACACGTTTTATGAAAACTACTATTTTGCAGTGTTTGCAGCAGTTTTCCAGTAAAAACAGCAAAAACCTTTATCAAGACCAAATTTTAAAAAAGTTAAAATTACAGTGCCAGTGCAAAATTGTGCAAAACGTTCGTTTTAGCCTCTAAAAAACACGTTTTATGAAAACTACTATTTTGCAGTGTTTGCAGCAGTTTTCCAGTAAAAACAGCAAAAACCTTTATCAAGACCAAATTTTAAAAAAGTTAAAATTACAGTGCCAGTGCAAAATTGTGCAAAACGTTCGTTTTAGCCTCTAAAAAACACGTTTTATGAAAACTACTATTTTGCAGTGTTTGCAGCAGTTTTCCAGTAAAAACAGCAAAAACCTTTATCAAGACCAAATTTTAAAAAAGTTAAAATTACAGTGCCAGTGCAAAATTGTGCAAAACGTTCGTTTTAGCCTCTAAAAAACACGTTTTATGAAAACTACTATTTTGCAGTGTTTGCAGCAGTTTTCCAGTAAAAACAGCAAAAACCTTTATCAAGACCAAATTTTAAAAAAGTTAAAATTACAGTGCCAGTGCAAAATTGTGCAAAACGTTCGTTTTAGCCTCTAAAAAACACGTTTTATGAAAACTACTATTTTGCAGTGTTTGCAGCAGTTTTCCAGTAAAAACAGCAAAAACCTTTATCAAGACCAAATTTTAAAAAAGTTAAAATTACAGTGCCAGTGCAAAATTGTGCAAAACGTTCGTTTTAGCCTCTAAAAAACACGTTTTATGAAAACTACTATTTTGCAGTGTTTGCAGCAGTTTTCCAGTAAAAACAGCAAAAACCTTTATCAAGACCAAATTTTAAAAAAGTTAAAATTACAGTGCCAGTGCAAAATTGTGCAAAACGTTCGTTTTAGCCTCTAAAAAACACGTTTTATGAAAACTACTATTTTGCAGTGTTTGCAGCAGTTTTCCAGTAAAAACAGCAAAAACCTTTATCAAGACCAAATTTTAAAAAAGTTAAAATTACAGTGCCAGTGCAAAATTGTGCAAAACGTTCGTTTTAGCCTCTAAAAAACACGTTTTATGAAAACTACTATTTTGCAGTGTTTGCAGCAGTTTTCCAGTAAAAACAGCAAAAACCTTTATCAAGACCAAATTTTAAAAAAGTTAAAATTACAGTGCCAGTGCAAAATTGTGCAAAACGTTCGTTTTAGCCTCTAAAAAACACGTTTTATGAAAACTACTATTTTGCAGTGTTTGCAGCAGTTTTCCAGTAAAAACAGCAAAAACCTTTATCAAGACCAAATTTTAAAAAAGTTAAAATTACAGTGCCAGTGCAAAATTGTGCAAAACGTTCGTTTTAGCCTCTAAAAAACACGTTTTATGAAAACTACTATTTTGCAGTGTTTGCAGCAGTTTTCCAGTAAAAACAGCAAAAACCTTTATCAAGACCAAATTTTAAAAAAGTTAAAATTACAGTGCCAGTGCAAAATTGTGCAAAACGTTCGTTTTAGCCTCTAAAAAACACGTTTTATGAAAACTACTATTTTGCAGTGTTTGCAGCAGTTTTCCAGTAAAAACAGCAAAAACCTTTATCAAGACCAAATTTTAAAAAAGTTAAAATTACAGTGCCAGTGCAAAATTGTGCAAAACGTTCGTTTTAGCCTCTAAAAAACACGTTTTATGAAAACTACTATTTTGCAGTGTTTGCAGCAGTTTTCCAGTAAAAACAGCAAAAACCTTTATCAAGACCAAATTTTAAAAAAGTTAAAATTACAGTGCCAGTGCAAAATTGTGCAAAACGTTCGTTTTAGCCTCTAAAAAACACGTTTTATGAAAACTACTATTTTGCAGTGTTTGCAGCAGTTTTCCAGTAAAAACAGCAAAAACCTTTATCAAGACCAAATTTTAAAAAAGTTAAAATTACAGTGCCAGTGCAAAATTGTGCAAAACGTTCGTTTTAGCCTCTAAAAAACACGTTTTATGAAAACTACTATTTTGCAGTGTTTGCAGCAGTTTTCCAGTAAAAACAGCAAAAACCTTTATCAAGACCAAATTTTAAAAAAGTTAAAATTACAGTGCCAGTGCAAAATTGTGCAAAACGTTCGTTTTAGCCTCTAAAAAACACGTTTTATGAAAACTACTATTTTGCAGTGTTTGCAGCAGTTTTCCAGTAAAAACAGCAAAAACCTTTATCAAGACCAAATTTTAAAAAAGTTAAAATTACAGTGCCAGTGCAAAATTGTGCAAAACGTTCGTTTTAGCCTCTAAAAAACACGTTTTATGAAAACTACTATTTTGCAGTGTTTGCAGCAGTTTTCCAGTAAAAACAGCAAAAACCTTTATCAAGACCAAATTTTAAAAAAGTTAAAATTACAGTGCCAGTGCAAAATTGTGCAAAACGTTCGTTTTAGCCTCTAAAAAACACGTTTTATGAAAACTACTATTTTGCAGTGTTTGCAGCAGTTTTCCAGTAAAAACAGCAAAAACCTTTATCAAGACCAAATTTTAAAAAAGTTAAAATTACAGTGCCAGTGCAAAATTGTGCAAAACGTTCGTTTTAGCCTCTAAAAAACACGTTTTATGAAAACTACTATTTTGCAGTGTTTGCAGCAGTTTTCCAGTAAAAACAGCAAAAACCTTTATCAAGACCAAATTTTAAAAAAGTTAAAATTACAGTGCCAGTGCAAAATTGTGCAAAACGTTCGTTTTAGCCTCTAAAAAACACGTTTTATGAAAACTACTATTTTGCAGTGTTTGCAGCAGTTTTCCAGTAAAAACAGCAAAAACCTTTATCAAGACCAAATTTTAAAAAAGTTAAAATTACAGTGCCAGTGCAAAATTGTGCAAAACGTTCGTTTTAGCCTCTAAAAAACACGTTTTATGAAAACTACTATTTTGCAGTGTTTGCAGCAGTTTTCCAGTAAAAACAGCAAAAACCTTTATCAAGACCAAATTTTAAAAAAGTTAAAATTACAGTGCCAGTGCAAAATTGTGCAAAACGTTCGTTTTAGCCTCTAAAAAACACGTTTTATGAAAACTACTATTTTGCAGTGTTTGCAGCAGTTTTCCAGTAAAAACAGCAAAAACCTTTATCAAGACCAAATTTTAAAAAAGTTAAAATTACAGTGCCAGTGCAAAATTGTGCAAAACGTTCGTTTTAGCCTCTAAAAAACACGTTTTATGAAAACTACTATTTTGCAGTGTTTGCAGCAGTTTTCCAGTAAAAACAGCAAAAACCTTTATCAAGACCAAATTTTAAAAAAGTTAAAATTACAGTGCCAGTGCAAAATTGTGCAAAACGTTCGTTTTAGCCTCTAAAAAACACGTTTTATGAAAACTACTATTTTGCAGTGTTTGCAGCAGTTTTCCAGTAAAAACAGCAAAAACCTTTATCAAGACCAAATTTTAAAAAAGTTAAAATTACAGTGCCAGTGCAAAATTGTGCAAAACGTTCGTTTTAGCCTCTAAAAAACACGTTTTATGAAAACTACTATTTTGCAGTGTTTGCAGCAGTTTTCCAGTAAAAACAGCAAAAACCTTTATCAAGACCAAATTTTAAAAAAGTTAAAATTACAGTGCCAGTGCAAAATTGTGCAAAACGTTCGTTTTAGCCTCTAAAAAACACGTTTTATGAAAACTACTATTTTGCAGTGTTTGCAGCAGTTTTCCAGTAAAAACAGCAAAAACCTTTATCAAGACCAAATTTTAAAAAAGTTAAAATTACAGTGCCAGTGCAAAATTGTGCAAAACGTTCGTTTTAGCCTCTAAAAAACACGTTTTATGAAAACTACTATTTTGCAGTGTTTGCAGCAGTTTTCCAGTAAAAACAGCAAAAACCTTTATCAAGACCAAATTTTAAAAAAGTTAAAATTACAGTGCCAGTGCAAAATTGTGCAAAACGTTCGTTTTAGCCTCTAAAAAACACGTTTTATGAAAACTACTATTTTGCAGTGTTTGCAGCAGTTTTCCAGTAAAAACAGCAAAAACCTTTATCAAGACCAAATTTTAAAAAAGTTAAAATTACAGTGCCAGTGCAAAATTGTGCAAAACGTTCGTTTTAGCCTCTAAAAAACACGTTTTATGAAAACTACTATTTTGCAGTGTTTGCAGCAGTTTTCCAGTAAAAACAGCAAAAACCTTTATCAAGACCAAATTTTAAAAAAGTTAAAATTACAGTGCCAGTGCAAAATTGTGCAAAACGTTCGTTTTAGCCTCTAAAAAACACGTTTTATGAAAACTACTATTTTGCAGTGTTTGCAGCAGTTTTCCAGTAAAAACAGCAAAAACCTTTATCAAGACCAAATTTTAAAAAAGTTAAAATTACAGTGCCAGTGCAAAATTGTGCAAAACGTTCGTTTTAGCCTCTAAAAAACACGTTTTATGAAAACTACTATTTGCAGTGTTTGCAGCAGTTTTCCAGTAAAAACAGCAAAAACCTTTATCAAGACCAAATTTTAAAAAAGTTAAAATTACAGTGCCAGTGCAAAATTGTGCAAAACGTTCGTTTTAGCCTCTAAAAAACACGTTTTATGAAAACTACTATTTTGCAGTGTTTGCAGCAGTTTTCCAGTAAAAACAGCAAAACCTTTATCAAGACCAAATTTTAAAAAAGTTAAAATTACAGTGCCAGTGCAAAATTGTGCAAAACGTTCGTTTTAGCCTCTAAAAAACACGTTTTATGAAAACTACTATTTTGCAGTGTTTGCAGCAGTTTTCCAGTAAAAACAGCAAAAACCTTTATCAAGACCAAATTTTAAAAAAGTTAAAATTACAGTGCCAGTGCAAAATTGTGCAAAACGTTCGTTTTAGCCTCTAAAAAACACGTTTTATGAAAACTACTATTTTGCAGTGTTTGCAGCAGTTTTCCAGTAAAAACAGCAAAAACCTTTATCAAGACCAAATTTTAAAAAAGTTAAAATTACAGTGCCAGTGCAAAATTGTGCAAAACGTTCGTTTTAGCCTCTAAAAAACACGTTTTATGAAAACTACTATTTTGCAGTGTTTGCAGCAGTTTCTCAGTAAAAACAGCAAAAACCTTTATCAAGACCAAATTTTAAAAAAGTTAAAATTACAGTGCCAGTGCAAAATTGTGCAAAACGTTCGTTTTAGCCTCTAAAAAACACGTTTTATGAAAACTACTATTTTGCAGTGTTTGCAGCAGTTTTCCAGTAAAAACAGCAAAAACCTTTATCAAGACCAAATTTTAAAAAAGTTAAAATTACAGTGCCAGTGCAAAATTGTGCAAAACGTTCGTTTTAGCCTCTAAAAAACACGTTTTATGAAAACTACTATTTTGCAGTGTTTGCAGCAGTTTTCCAGTAAAAACAGCAAAAACCTTTATCAAGACCAAATTTTAAAAAAGTTAAAATTACAGTGCCAGTGCAAAATTGTGCAAAACGTTCGTTTTAGCCTCTAAAAAACACGTTTTATGAAAACTACTATTTTGCAGTGTTTGCAGCAGTTTTCCAGTAAAAACAGCAAAAAGTCTTTATCAAGACCAAATTTTAAAAAAGTTAAAATTACAGTGCCAGTGCAAAATTGTGCAAAACGTTCGTTTTAGCCTCTAAAAAACACGTTTTATGAAAACTACTATTTTGCAGTGTTTGCAGCAGTTTTCCAGTAAAAACAGCAAAAACCTTTATCAAGACCAAATTTTAAAAAAGTTAAAATTACAGTGCCAGTGCAAAATTGTGCAAAACGTTCGTTTTAGCCTCTAAAAAACACGTTTTATGAAAACTACTATTTTGCAGTGTTTGCAGCAGTTTTCCAGTAAAAACAGCAAAAACCTTTATCAAGACCAAATTTTAAAAAAGTTAAAATTACAGTGCCAGTGCAAAATTGTGCAAAACGTTCGTTTTAGCCTCTAAAAAACACGTTTTATGAAAACTACTATTTTGCAGTGTTTGCAGCAGTTTTCCAGTAAAAACAGCAAAAACCTTTATCAAGACCAAATTTTAAAAAAGTTAAAATTACAGTGCCAGTGCAAAATTGTGCAAAACGTTCGTTTTAGCCTCTAAAAAACACGTTTTATGAAAACTACTATTTTGCAGTGTTTGCAGCAGTTTTCCAGTAAAAACAGCAAAAACCTTTATCAAGACCAAATTTTAAAAAAGTTAAAATTACAGTGCCAGTGCAAAATTGTGCAAAACGTTCGTTTTAGCCTCTAAAAAACACGTTTTATGAAAACTACTATTTTGCAGTGTTTGCAGCAGTTTTCCAGTAAAAACAGCAAAAACCTTTATCAAGACCAAATTTTAAAAAAGTTAAAATTACAGTGCCAGTGCAAAATTGTGCAAAACGTTCGTTTTAGCCTCTAAAAAACACGTTTTATGAAAACTACTATTTTGCAGTGTTTGCAGCAGTTTTCCAGTAAAAACAGCAAAAACCTTTATCAAGACCAAATTTTAAAAAAGTTAAAATTACAGTGCCAGTGCAAAATTGTGCAAAACGTTCGTTTTAGCCTCTAAAAAACACGTTTTATGAAAACTACTATTTTGCAGTGTTTGCAGCAGTTTTCCAGTAAAAACAGCAAAAACCTTTATCAAGACCAAATTTTAAAAAAGTTAAAATTACAGTGCCAGTGCAAAATTGTGCAAAACGTTCGTTTTAGCCTCTAAAAAACACGTTTTATGAAAACTACTATTTTGCAGTGTTTGCAGCAGTTTTCCAGTAAAAACAGCAAAAACCTTTATCAAGACCAAATTTTAAAAAAGTTAAAATTACAGTGCCAGTGCAAAATTGTGCAAAACGTTCGTTTTAGCCTCTAAAAAACACGTTTTATGAAAACTACTATTTTGCAGTGTTTGCAGCAGTTTTCCAGTAAAAACAGCAAAAACCTTTATCAAGACCAAATTTTAAAAAAGTTAAAATTACAGTGCCAGTGCAAAATTGTGCAAAACGTTCGTTTTAGCCTCTAAAAAACACGTTTTATGAAAACTACTATTTTGCAGTGTTTGCAGCAGTTTTCCAGTAAAAACAGCAAAAACCTTTATCAAGACCAAATTTTAAAAAAGTTAAAATTACAGTGCCAGTGCAAAATTGTGCAAAACGTTCGTTTTAGCCTCTAAAAAACACGTTTTATGAAAACTACTATTTTGCAGTGTTTGCAGCAGTTTTCCAGTAAAAACAGCAAAAACCTTTATCAAGACCAAATTTTAAAAAAGTTAAAATTACAGTGCCAGTGCAAAATTGTGCAAAACGTTCGTTTTAGCCTCTAAAAAACACGTTTTATGAAAACTACTATTTTGCAGTGTTTGCAGCAGTTTTCCAGTAAAAACAGCAAAAACCTTTATCAAGACCAAATTTTAAAAAAGTTAAAATTACAGTGCCAGTGCAAAATTGTGCAAAACGTTCGTTTTAGCCTCTAAAAAACACGTTTTATGAAAACTACTATTTTGCAGTGTTTGCAGCAGTTTTCCAGTAAAAACAGCAAAAACCTTTATCAAGACCAAATTTTAAAAAAGTTAAAATTACAGTGCCAGTGCAAAATTGTGCAAAACGTTCGTTTTAGCCTCTAAAAAACACGTTTTATGAAAACTACTATTTTGCAGTGTTTGCAGCAGTTTTCCAGTAAAAACAGCAAAAACCTTTATCAAGACCAAATTTTAAAAAAGTTAAAATTACAGTGCCAGTGCAAAATTGTGCAAAACGTTCGTTTTAGCCTCTAAAAAACACGTTTTATGAAAACTACTATTTTGCAGTGTTTGCAGCAGTTTTCCAGTAAAAACAGCAAAAACCTTTATCAAGACCAAATTTTAAAAAAGTTAAAATTACAGTGCCAGTGCAAAATTGTGCAAAACGTTCGTTTTAGCCTCTAAAAAACACGTTTTATGAAAACTACTATTTTGCAGTGTTTGCAGCAGTTTTCCAGTAAAAACAGCAAAAAGTCTTTATCAAGACCAAATTTTAAAAAAGTTAAAATTACAGTGCCAGTGCAAAATTGTGCAAAACGTTCGTTTTAGCCTCTAAAAAACACGTTTTATGAAAACTACTATTTTGCAGTGTTTGCAGCAGTTTTCCAGTAAAAACAGCAAAAACCTTTATCAAGACCAAATTTTAAAAAAGTTAAAATTACAGTGCCAGTGCAAAATTGTGCAAAACGTTCGTTTTAGCCTCTAAAAAACACGTTTTATGAAAACTACTATTTTGCAGTGTTTGCAGCAGTTTTCCAGTAAAAACAGCAAAAACCTTTATCAAGACCAAATTTTAAAAAAGTTAAAATTACAGTGCCAGTGCAAAATTGTGCAAAACGTTCGTTTTAGCCTCTAAAAAACACGTTTTATGAAAACTACTATTTTGCAGTGTTTGCAGCAGTTTTCCAGTAAAAACAGCAAAAACCTTTATCAAGACCAAATTTTAAAAAAGTTAAAATTACAGTGCCAGTGCAAAATTGTGCAAAACGTTCGTTTTAGCCTCTAAAAAACACGTTTTATGAAAACTACTATTTTGCAGTGTTTGCAGCAGTTTTCCAGTAAAAACAGCAAAAACCTTTATCAAGACCAAATTTTAAAAAAGTTAAAATTACAGTGCCAGTGCAAAATTGTGCAAAACGTTCGTTTTAGCCTCTAAAAAACACGTTTTATGAAAACTACTATTTTGCAGTGTTTGCAGCAGTTTTCCAGTAAAAACAGCAAAAACCTTTATCAAGACCAAATTTTAAAAAAGTTAAAATTACAGTGCCAGTGCAAAATTGTGCAAAACGTTCGTTTTAGCCTCTAAAAAACACGTTTTATGAAAACTATTATTTGCAGTGTTTGCAGCAGTTTTCCAGTAAAAACAGCAAAAACCTTTATCAAGACCAAATTTTAAAAAAGTTAAAATTACAGTGCCAGTGCAAAATTGTGCAAAACGTTCGTTTTAGCCTCTAAAAAACACGTTTTATGAAAACTACTATTTTGCAGTGTTTGCAGCAGTTTTCCAGTAAAAACAGCAAAAACCTTTATCAAGACCAAATTTTAAAAAAGTTAAAATTACAGTGCCAGTGCAAAATTGTGCAAAACGTTCGTTTTAGCCTCTAAAAAACACGTTTTATGAAAACTACTATTTTGCAGTGTTTGCAGCAGTTTTCCAGTAAAAACAGCAAAAACCTTTATCAAGACCAAATTTTAAAAAAGTTAAAATTACAGTGCCAGTGCAAAATTGTGCAAAACGTTCGTTTTAGCCTCTAAAAAACACGTTTTATGAAAACTACTATTTTGCAGTGTTTGCAGCAGTTTTCCAGTAAAAACAGCAAAAACCTTTATCAAGACCAAATTTTAAAAAAGTTAAAATTACAGTGCCAGTGCAAAATTGTGCAAAACGTTCGTTTTAGCCTCTAAAAAACACGTTTTATGAAAACTACTATTTTGCAGTGTTTGCAGCAGTTTTCCAGTAAAAACAGCAAAAACCTTTATCAAGACCAAATTTTAAAAAAGTTAAAATTACAGTGCCAGTGCAAAATTGTGCAAAACGTTCGTTTTAGCCTCTAAAAAACACGTTTTATGAAAACTACTATTTTGCAGTGTTTGCAGCAGTTTTCCAGTAAAAACAGCAAAAACCTTTATCAAGACCAAATTTTAAAAAAGTTAAAATTACAGTGCCAGTGCAAAATTGTGCAAAACGTTCGTTTTAGCCTCTAAAAACACGTTTTATGAAAACTACTATTTTGCAGTGTTTGCAGCAGTTTTCCAGTAAAAACAGCAAAAACCTTTATCAAGACCAAATTTTAAAAAAGTTAAAATTACAGTGCCAGTGCAAAATTGTGCAAAACGTTCGTTTTAGCCTCTAAAAAACACGTTTTATGAAAACTACTATTTTGCAGTGTTTGCAGCAGTTTTCCAGTAAAAACAGCAAAAACCTTTATCAAGACCAAATTTTAAAAAAGTTAAAATTACAGTGCCAGTGCAAAATTGTGCAAAACGTTCGTTTTAGCCTCTAAAAAACACGTTTTATGAAAACTACTATTTTGCAGTGTTTGCAGCAGTTTTCCAGTAAAAACAGCAAAAACCTTTATCAAGACCAAATTTTAAAAAAGTTAAAATTACAGTGCCAGTGCAAAATTGTGCAAAACGTTCGTTTTAGCCTCTAAAAAACACGTTTTATGAAAACTACTATTTTGCAGTGTTTGCAGCAGTTTTCCAGTAAAAACAGCAAAAACCTTTATCAAGACCAAATTTTAAAAAAGTTAAAATTACAGTGCCAGTGCAAAATTGTGCAAAACGTTCGTTTTAGCCTCTAAAAAACACGTTTTATGAAAATACTATTTTGCAGTGTTTGCAGCAGTTTTCCAGTAAAAACAGCAAAAACCTTTATCAAGACCAAATTTTAAAAAAGTTAAAATTACAGTGCCAGTGCAAAATTGTGCAAAACGTTCGTTTTAGCCTCTAAAAAACACGTTTTATGAAAACTACTATTTTGCAGTGTTTGCAGCAGTTTTCCAGTAAAAACAGCAAAACCTTTATCAAGACCAAATTTTAAAAAAGTTAAAATTACAGTGCCAGTGCAAAATTGTGCAAAACGTTCGTTTTAGCCTCTAAAAAACACGTTTTATGAAAACTACTATTTTGCAGTGTTTGCAGCAGTTTTCCAGTAAAAACAGCAAAAACCTTTATCAAGACCAAATTTTAAAAAAGTTAAAATTACAGTGCCAGTGCAAAATTGTGCAAAACGTTCGTTTTAGCCTCTAAAAAACACGTTTTATGAAAACTACTATTTTGCAGTGTTTGCAGCAGTTTTCCAGTAAAAACAGCAAAAACCTTTATCAAGACCAAATTTTAAAAAAGTTAAAATTACAGTGCCAGTGCAAAATTGTGCAAAACGTTCGTTTTAGCCTCTAAAAAACACGTTTTATGAAAACTACTATTTTGCAGTGTTTGCAGCAGTTTTCCAGTAAAAACAGCAAAAACTTTATCAAGACCAAATTTTAAAAAAGTTAAAATTACAGTGCCAGTGCAAAATTGTGCAAAACGTTCGTTTTAGCCTCTAAAAAACACGTTTTATGAAAACTACTATTTTGCAGTGTTTGCAGCAGTTTTCCAGTAAAAACAGCAAAAACCTTTATCAAGACCAAATTTAAAAAAGTTAAAATTACAGTGCCAGTGCAAAATTGTGCAAAACGTTCGTTTTAGCCTCTAAAAAACACGTTTTATGAAAACTACTATTTTGCAGTGTTTGCAGCAGTTTTCCAGTAAAAACAGCAAAAACCTTTATCAAGACCAAATTTTAAAAAAGTTAAAATTACAGTGCCAGTGCAAAATTGTGCAAAACGTTCGTTTTAGCCTCTAAAAAACACGTTTTATGAAAACTACTATTTTGCAGTGTTTGCAGCAGTTTTCCAGTAAAAACAGCAAAAACCTTTATCAAGACCCAATTTTAAAAAAGTTAAAATTACAGTGCCAGTGCAAAATTGTGCAAAACGTTCGTTTTAGCCTCTAAAAAACACGTTTTATGAAAACTACTATTTTGCAGTGTTTGCAGCAGTTTTCCAGTAAAAACAGCAAAAACCTTTATCAAGACCAAATTTTAAAAAAGTTAAAATTACAGTGCCAGTGCAAAATTGTGCAAAACGTTCGTTTTAGCCTCTAAAAAACACGTTTTATGAAAACTACTATTTTGCAGTGTTTGCAGCAGTTTTCCAGTAAAAACAGCAAAAACCTTTATCAAGACCAAATTTTAAAAAAGTTAAAATTACAGTGCCAGTGCAAAATTGTGCAAAACGTTCGTTTTAGCCTCTAAAAAACACGTTTTATGAAAACTACTATTTTGCAGTGTTTGCAGCAGTTTTCCAGTAAAAACAGCAAAAACCTTTATCAAGACCAAATTTTAAAAAAGTTAAAATTACAGTGCCAGTGCAAAATTGTGCAAAACGTTCGTTTTAGCCTCTAAAAAACACGTTTTATGAAAACTACTATTTTGCAGTGTTTGCAGCAGTTTTCCAGTAAAAACAGCAAAACCTTTATCAAGACCAAATTTTAAAAAAGTTAAAATTACAGTGCCAGTGCAAAATTGTGCAAAACGTTCGTTTTAGCCTCTAAAAAACACGTTTTATGAAAACTACTATTTTGCAGTGTTTGCAGCAGTTTTCCAGTAAAAACAGCAAAAACCTTTATCAAGACCAAATTTTAAAAAAGTTAAAATTACAGTGCCAGTGCAAAATTGTGCAAAACGTTCGTTTTAGCCTCTAAAAAACACGTTTTATGAAAACTACTATTTTGCAGTGTTTGCAGCAGTTTTCCAGTAAAAACAGCAAAAACCTTTATCAAGACCAAATTTAAAAAAGTTAAAATTACAGTGCCAGTGCAAAATTGTGCAAAACGTTCGTTTTAGCCTCTAAAAAACACGTTTTATGAAAACTACTATTTTGCAGTGTTTGCAGCAGTTTTCCAGTAAAAACAGCAAAAACCTTTATCAAGACCAAATTTTAAAAAAGTTAAAATTACAGTGCCAGTGCAAAATTGTGCAAAACGTTCGTTTTAGCCTCTAAAAAACACGTTTTATGAAAACTACTATTTTGCAGTGTTTGCAGCAGTTTTCCAGTAAAAACAGCAAAAACCTTTATCAAGACCCAATTTTAAAAAAGTTAAAATTACAGTGCCAGTGCAAAATTGTGCAAAACGTTCGTTTTAGCCTCTAAAAAACACGTTTTATGAAAACTACTATTTTGCAGTGTTTGCAGCAGTTTTCCAGTAAAAACAGCAAAAACCTTTATCAAGACCAAATTTTAAAAAAGTTAAAATTACAGTGCCAGTGCAAAATTGTGCAAAACGTTCGTTTTAGCCTCTAAAAAACACGTTTTATGAAAACTACTATTTTGCAGTGTTTGCAGCAGTTTTCCAGTAAAAACAGCAAAAACCTTTATCAAGACCAAATTTTAAAAAAGTTAAAATTACAGTGCCAGTGCAAAATTGTGCAAAACGTTCGTTTTAGCCTCTAAAAAACACGTTTTATGAAAACTACTATTTTGCAGTGTTTGCAGCAGTTTTCCAGTAAAAACAGCAAAACCTTTATCAAGACCAAATTTTAAAAAAGTTAAAATTACAGTGCCAGTGCAAAATTGTGCAAAACGTTCGTTTTAGCCTCTAAAAAACACGTTTTATGAAAACTACTATTTTGCAGTGTTTGCAGCAGTTTTCCAGTAAACAAAACAG
>NW_027180092.1:0-45355 GCF_036669925.1 Montipora capricornis | reverse complement strand
GTTTCCCGTTCAAAAATTCCTTTCAACATCCGGGACTCGAGTAAACAAAGCCTTTTTCCTGCGATTCGATTCGCATGGAATGTCAATTTGCTAAAGCTTGAATTGTGACGACAAGTTTGTATCAAGCGCGCGTGCTAATTAGCTCAATGCCCACAGAAAACCAAAGTAAAACAAGTCATATAACGACAAAATGTAGAGTCAAATAGAAGTCTACAACACGAGATATTCCCAAGCGGTCTCCCGTCGAAGTACTACTCTCGCCCTACAGGATTTGACTACGGGGATCGGACGAGACCCGGTTTTTTGCCTGTGGTATGGTGTCGTAGACGGAAGAAAGCCCGTTCTTGTTGTGTTTTTGAGCGGGCAAGTTGAACTGAGCAAATAACTGTTTCCTCTGTGATGGTCTTTAACCCTTCACCGGCAATGGCATTGGTAAAATGCAGAGAGTTAATGTTTCCCGTTCAAAAATTCCTTTCAACATCCGGGACTCGAGTAAACAAAGCTTTTCCTCGATTCGATTCCATGGAATGTCATTTGCTAAAGCTTGAATTGTGACGACAAGTTTTACAAGCGCGCGTGCTAATTAGCTCAATGCCCACAGAAAACCAAAGTAAAACAAGTCATATAACGACAAAATGTAGAGTCAAATAGAAGTCTACAACACGAGATATTCCCAAGCGGTCTCCCGTCGAAGTACTACTCTCGCCCTACAGGATTTGACTACGGGGATCGGACGAGACCCGGTTTTTTGCCTGTGGTATGGTCGTAGACGGAAGAAAGCCCGTTCTTGTTGTGTGTTTTGAGCGGGCAAGTTGAACTGAGCAAATAACTGTTTCCTCTTTGATGGTTCTTTAACCTTCACCGGCAATGGCATGGTAAAATGCAGAGAGTTAATGTATTCCGTTCTAAAATTCCTTTTCACATCCGGGACTCGAGTAAACAAAGCTTTTCCTCGATTCGATTCCATGGAATGTCATTTGCTAAAGCTTGAATTGTGACGACAAGTTTTACAAGCGCGCGTGCTAATTAGCTCAATGCCCACAGAAAACCAAAGTAAAACAAGTCATATAACGACAAAATGTAGAGTCAAATAGAAGTCTACAACACGAGATATTCCCAAGCGGTCTCCCGTCGAAGTACTACTCTCGCCCTACAGGATTTGACTACGGGGATCGGACGAGACCCGGTTTTTTGCCTGTGGTATGGTCGTAGACGGAAGAAAGCCCGTTCTTGTTGTGTGTTTTGAGCGGGCAAGTTGAACTGAGCAAATAACTGTTTCCTCTGTGATGGTTCTTTAACCCTTCACCGGCAATGGCATTGGTAAAATGCAGAGAGTTAATGTTTCCCGTTCAAAAATTCCTTTCAACATCCGGGACTCGAGTAAACAAAGCTTTTCCTCGATTCGATTCCATGGAATGTCATTTGCTAAAGCTTGAATTGTGACGACAAGTTTTACAAGCGCGCGTGCTAATTAGCTCAATGCCCACAGAAAACCAAAGTAAAACAAGTCATATAACGACAAAATGTAGAGTCAAATAGAAGTCTACAACACGAGATATTCCCAAGCGGTCTCCCGTCGAAGTACTACTCTCGCCCTACAGGATTTGACTACGGGGATCGGACGAGACCCGGTTTTTTGCCTGTGGTATGGTCGTAGACGGAAGAAAGCCCGTTCTTGTTGTGTGTTTTGAGCGGGCAAGTTGAACTGAGCAAATAACTGTTTCCTCTGTGATGGTTCTTTAACCCTTCACCGGCAATGGCATTGGTAAAATGCAGAGAGTTAATGTTTCCCGTTCAAAAATTCCTTTCAACATCCGGGACTCGAGTAAACAAAGCTTTCCTCGATTTCGATTCCATGGAATGTCATTTGCTAAAGCTTGAATTGTGACGACAAGTTTTACAAGCGCGCGTGCTAATTAGCTCAATGCCCACAGAAAACCAAAGTAAAACAAGTCATATAACGACAAAATGTAGAGTCAAATAGAAGTCTACAACACGAGATATTCCCAAGCGGTCTCCCGTCGAAGTACTACTCTCGCCCTACAGGATTTGACTACGGGGATCGGACGAGACCCGGTTTTTTGCCTGTGGTATGGTCGTAGACGGAAGAAAGCCCGTTCTTGTTGTGTGTTTTGAGCGGGCAAGTTGAACTGAGCAAAAAACTGTTTCCTCTGTGATGGTTCTTTAACCCTTCACCGGCAATGGCATTGGTAAAATGCAGAGAGTTAATGTTTCCCGTTCAAAAATTCCTTTCAACATCCGGGACTCGAGTAAACAAAGCTTTTCCTCGATTCGATTCCATGGAATGTCATTTGCTAAAGCTTGAATTGTGACGACAAGTTTTACAAGCGCGCGTGCTAATTAGCTCAATGCCCACAGAAAACCAAAGTAAAACAAGTCATATAACGACAAAATGTAGAGTCAAATAGAAGTCTACAACACGAGATATTCCCAAGCGGTCTCCCGTCGAAGTACTACTCTCGCCCTACAGGATTTGACTACGGGGATCGGACGAGACCCGGTTTTTTGCCTGTGGTATGGTCGTAGACGGAAGAAAGCCCGTTCTTGTTGTGTGTTTTGAGCGGGCAAGTTGAACTGAGCAAATAACTGTTTCCTCTGTGATGGTTCTTAAACCCTTCACCGGCAATGGCATTGGTAAAATGCAGAGAGTTAATGTTTCCCGTTCAAAAATTCCTTTCAACATCCGGGACTCGAGTAAACCAAGCTTTTCCTCGATTCGATTCCATGGAATGTCATTTGCTAAAGCTTGAATTGTGACGACAAGTTTTACAAGCGCGCGTGCTAATTAGCTCAATGCCCACAGAAAACCAAAGTAAAACAAGTCATATAACGACAAAATGTAGAGTCAAATAGAAGTCTACAACACGAGATATTCCCAAGCGGTCTCCCGTCGAAGTACTACTCTCGCCCTACAGGATTTGACTACGGGGATCGGACGAGACCCGGTTTTTTGCCTGTGGTATGGTCGTAGACGGAAGAAAGCCCGTTCTTGTTGTGTGTTTTGAGCGGGCAAGTTGAACTGAGCAAATAACTGTTCTCTCCGGGATGGCTCTTTAACCCTTCACCGGCAATGGCATTGGTAAACTGCAGAGAGTTAATGTTTCCCGTACAAACCTTCCTTCCACCATCCGGGACTCGAGTAAACAAAGCTTTTCCTCGATTCGATTCCATGGAATGTCATTTGCTAAAGCTTGAATTGTGACGACAAGTTTTACAAGCGCGCGTGCTAATTAGCTCAATGCCCACAGAAAACCAAAGTAAAACAAGTCATATAACGACAAAATGTAGAGTCAAATAGAAGTCTACAACACGAGATATTCCCAAGCGGTCTCCCGTCGAAGTACTACTCTCGCCCTACAGGATTTGACTACGGGGATCGGACGAGACCCGGTTTTTTGCCTGTGGTATGGTCGTAGACGGAAGAAAGCCCGTTCTTGTTGTGTGTTTTGAGCGGGCAAGTTGAACTGAGCAAATAACTGTTTCCTCTGTGATGGTTCTTTAACCCTTCACCGGCAATGGCATTGGTAAAATGCAGAGGTGTAATGTTTCCCGTTCAAAAATTCCTTTCAACATCCGGGACTCGAGTAAACAAAGCTTTTCCTCGATTCGATTCCATGGAATGTCATTTGCTAAAGCTTGAATTGTGACGACAAGTTTTACAAGCGCGCGTGCTAATTAGCTCAATGCCCACAGAAAACCAAAGTAAAACAAGTCATATAACCGACAAAATGTAGAGTCAAATAGAAGTCTACAACACGAGATATTCCCAAGCGGTCTCCGGTCGAAGTACTACTCTCGCCCTACAGGATTTGACTACGGGGATCGGACGAGACCCGGTTTTTTGCCTGTGGTATGGCGTAGACGGAAGAAAGCCCGTTCTTGTTGTGTGTTTTGAGCGGGCCAAGTTGAACTGAGCAAATAACTGTTCCTCTGTGATGGTTTTTTAACCATTTACTGGCACTGGCATTGGTAAAATGCAGAGAGTTAATGTTTCCCCTTCAAATATTCCTTTCAACATCCGGGACTCGAGTAAACAAAGCTTTTCCTTGATTCGATTCCATGGAATGTCATTTTGGCTTAAAGCTTGACTTGATGATGGGACGACCAAAGTTTTACACAGCGCGCGTCCGCTAATTAGCTCACATGCCCACAGAACAAAAGCCATACAAAGTAAAAACAAGTCATATAACGACCTAAAATGTAGAGTCAAATAGATAGTGCTACATAACCCAGAGACAATTCCCCAAAGCGGTTCTCCCGTCAAGAAAGTTACTACTACTCGCCCTACAGGATTTGCACTACAGGGGATCGGAACGAGACCCGGGGGTTTTTTGCCTGTGGTATGGTCGTAGACGGAAGGAAAGCCCGGTTTCTTGTTGTGTGTTTTGATGGCGGGACAAGGTTGAAAATGAGCAATAATAAATGTTTCCTCGTGTCGGGGTTCTTTAAACCCTTCACCATTGGGACCAACATGGCATTAGGTAAAATAGCATCGAGCAGTTAATGGTTACCCGTTCAAGAAAATATTCCTTTTCAACATCCGGGATTTCGACTGTAATACACACGATAAAGGTATTTGCCTCAGATTCCGATTCCATTTTTGGTATGTGTTAATGATTTGGGGCCCCAAAAGACTTGAATTGTTATACGATCTAACATGTGTTACCATTTACAAGCGCGCGTGCCTTAATTAGCTCAATGACCACAGAAAAACCAAAGTAAAACAAGTCATATAACGACAAAATGTAGAGTCAAAATAGAAGTCTACAACACGAGATATTCCCAAGCGGTTCTCCCGTCGAAGTACTACTCTCGCTCTACAGGATTTGACTACGGGGATCGGGACGCGACCCGGTTTTTTGCCTGTGGTATGCGGTAGTAGACGCGAAGAAAGCCAGTTCTTGTTGTGTGTTTTGGATTGTCTGTGGGCTGGAAGTTGAAATGAGCAAATAACTGTTTCCTTCGTGATGGTTCGTTTAACACTTGCAATGCGGCGATGGCATTGGTAAAATGACCTCTACTCAAAGACAGTCTCAACTATGTCAAAATGATATTTGGCGTTACGTGACAGCAATTACAAAATCCTTTCAACGTACTCGGGACTCGTAGTACAACAAAGCTTTTCCTCGATTCGTATTTGCCATGTGAATGTTTCATGTGCTAAAGCTGTGAATTTGTTGACGACACGTTTTATCACAAGCGCAGCCGTGCCTCGATTAGTTCGTAATGCCCACAAGAAAACCAATCAGTTAAAACAATGGTCTATACTAACGATCAATAAATGTAGAGTCAATGCTTAGAAGTCTACGACCTACGACGCATTACTCTCGATTTTCCTCGGACGCCCGTGTCACCGTGAGACGCGTTACTGATCGCTTCTGTCTGCTGGCATGACAGGAGGATTGACTACGGGGATTCGGACGAGACGCACGGTTTTTTGCCTGTGGTATGGTCGTAGACGGAAGAAAGCCCGTTTTTGGTTGTGTGTTTTGCGCGGCGCCAGTTGATCTGAGCAAATAACTGTTTACTATGTTCTGATGGTTCATTTAACCCTGTAACCGGCATATGGCATTGGTAAAATTATGAAGAGAGTGACATGTTTCAGTTCAACTGCATTTCCTGTTCAACATCCGGGACTCGAGTAAACATATAGCTTTTCCTCTGTTATTCGATTCCATGGAATGGTCAGTTGCTAACGCTTGAAATGTTGAGTCGACAAGTTTTACAATTTGCGCGGCGTGCTAATTAGCTCAATGCCCACAGAAAACCAAAGTAAAACAAGTCATATAACGACAAAATGTAGAGTCAAATAGAAGTCTACAACACGAGATATTCCCAAGCGGTCTCCCGTCGAAGTACTACTCTCGCCCTACAGGATTTGACTACGGGGATCGGACGAGACCCGGTTTTTTGCCTGTGGTATGGTCGTAGACGGAAGAAAGCCCGTTCTTGTTGTGTGTTTTGAGCGGGCAAGTTGAACTGAGCAAATAACTGTTTCCTCTGTGATGGTTCTTTAACCCTTCACCGGCAATGGCATTGGTAAAATGCAGAGAGTTAATGTTTCCCGTTCAAAAATTCCTTTCAACATCCGGGACTCGAGTAAACAAAGCTTTTCCTCGATTCGATTCCATGGAATGTCATTTGCTAAAGCTTGAATTGTGACGACAAGTTTTACAAGCGCGCGTGCTAATTAGCTCAATGCCCACAGAAAACCAAAGTAAAACAAGTCATATAACGACAAAATGTAGAGTCAAATAGAAGTCTACAACACGAGATATTCCCAAGCGGTCTCCCGTCGAAGTACTACTCTCGCCCTACAGGATTTGACTACGGGGATCGGACGAGACCCGGTTTTTTGCCTGTGGTATGGTCGTAGACGGAAGAAAGCCCGTTCTTGTTGTGTGTTTTGAGCGGGCAAGTTGAACTGAGCAAATAACTGTTTCCTCTGTGATGGTTCTTTAACCCTTCACCGGCAATGGCATTGGTAAAATGCAGAGAGTTAATGTTTCCCGTTCAAAAATTCCTTTCAACATCCGGGACTCGAGTAAACAAAGCTTTTCCTCGATTCGATTCCATGGAATGTCATTTGCTAAAGCTTGAATTGTGACGACAAGTTTTACAAGCGCGCGTGCTAATTAGCTCAATGCCCACAGAAAACCAAAGTAAAACAAGTCATATAACGACAAAATGTAGAGTCAAATAGAAGTCTACAACACGAGATATTCCCAAGCGGTCTCCCGTCGAAGTACTACTCTCGCCCTACAGGATTTGACTACGGGGATCGGACGAGACCCGGTTTTTTGCCTGTGGTATGGTCGTAGACGGAAGAAAGCCCGTTCTTGTTGTGTGTTTTGAGCGGGCAAGTTGAACTGAGCAAATAACTGTTTCCTCTGTGATGGTTCTTTAACCCTTCACCGGCAATGGCATTGGTAAAATGCAGAGAGTTAATGTTTCCCGTTCAAAAATTCCTTTCAACATCCGGGACTCGAGTAAACAAAGCTTTTCCTCGATTCGATTCCATGGAATGTCATTTGCTAAAGCTTGAATTGTGACGACAAGTTTTACAAGCGCGCGTGCTAATTAGCTCAATGCCCACAGAAAACCAAAGTAAAACAAGTCATATAACGACAAAATGTAGAGTCAAATAGAAGTCTACAACACGAGATATTCCCAAGCGGTCTCCCGTCGAAGTACTACTCTCGCCCTACAGGATTTGACTACGGGGATCGGACGAGACCCGGTTTTTTGCCTGTGGTATGGTCGTAGACGGAAGAAAGCCCGTTCTTGTTGTGTGTTTTGAGCGGGCAAGTTGAACTGAGCAAATAACTGTTTCCTCTGTGATGGTTCTTTAACCCTTCACCGGCAATGGCATTGGTAAAATGCAGAGAGTTAATGTTTCCCGTTCAAAAATTCCTTTCAACATCCGGGACTCGAGTAAACAAAGCTTTTCCTCGATTCGATTCCATGGAATGTCATTTGCTAAAGCTTGAATTGTGACGACAAGTTTTACAAGCGCGCGTGCTAATTAGCTCAATGCCCACAGAAAACCAAAGTAAAACAAGTCATATAACGACAAAATGTAGAGTCAAATAGAAGTCTACAACACGAGATATTCCCAAGCGGTCTCCCGTCGAAGTACTACTCTCGCCCTACAGGATTTGACTACGGGGATCGGACGAGACCCGGTTTTTTGCCTGTGGTATGGTCGTAGACGGAAGAAAGCCCGTTCTTGTTGTGTGTTTTGAGCGGGCAAGTTGAACTGAGCAAATAACTGTTTCCTCTGTGATGGTTCTTTAACCCTTCACCGGCAATGGCATTGGTAAAATGCAGAGAGTTAATGTTTCCCGTTCAAAAATTCCTTTCAACATCCGGGACTCGAGTAAACAAAGCTTTTCCTCGATTCGATTCCATGGAATGTCATTTGCTAAAGCTTGAATTGTGACGACAAGTTTTACAAGCGCGCGTGCTAATTAGCTCAATGCCCACAGAAAACCAAAGTAAAACAAGTCATATAACGACAAAATGTAGAGTCAAATAGAAGTCTACAACACGAGATATTCCCAAGCGGTCTCCCGTCGAAGTACTACTCTCGCCCTACAGGATTTGACTACGGGGATCGGACGAGACCCGGTTTTTTGCCTGTGGTATGGTCGTAGACGGAAGAAAGCCCGTTCTTGTTGTGTGTTTTGAGCGGGCAAGTTGAACTGAGCAAATAACTGTTTCCTCTGTGATGGTTCTTTAACCCTTCACCGGCAATGGCATTGGTAAAATGCAGAGAGTTAATGTTTCCCGTTCAAAAATTCCTTTCAACATCCGGGACTCGAGTAAACAAAGCTTTTCCTCGATTCGATTCCATGGAATGTCATTTGCTAAAGCTTGAATTGTGACGACAAGTTTTACAAGCGCGCGTGCTAATTAGCTCAATGCCCACAGAAAACCAAAGTAAAACAAGTCATATAACGACAAAATGTAGAGTCAAATAGAAGTCTACAACACGAGATATTCCCAAGCGGTCTCCCGTCGAAGTACTACTCTCGCCCTACAGGATTTGACTACGGGGATCGGACGAGACCCGGTTTTTTGCCTGTGGTATGGTCGTAGACGGAAGAAAGCCCGTTCTTGTTGTGTGTTTTGAGCGGGCAAGTTGAACTGAGCAAATAACTGTTTCCTCTGTGATGGTTCTTTAACCCTTCACCGGCAATGGCATTGGTAAAATGCAGAGAGTTAATGTTTCCCGTTCAAAAATTCCTTTCAACATCCGGGACTCGAGTAAACAAAGCTTTTCCTCGATTCGATTCCATGGAATGTCATTTGCTAAAGCTTGAATTGTGACGACAAGTTTTACAAGCGCGCGTGCTAATTAGCTCAATGCCCACAGAAAACCAAAGTAAAACAAGTCATATAACGACAAAATGTAGAGTCAAATAGAAGTCTACAACACGAGATATTCCCAAGCGGTCTCCCGTCGAAGTACTACTCTCGCCCTACAGGATTTGACTACGGGGATCGGACGAGACCCGGTTTTTTGCCTGTGGTATGGTCGTAGACGGAAGAAAGCCCGTTCTTGTTGTGTGTTTTGAGCGGGCAAGTTGAACTGAGCAAATAACTGTTTCCTCTGTGATGGTTCTTTAACCCTTCACCGGCAATGGCATTGGTAAAATGCAGAGAGTTAATGTTTCCCGTTCAAAAATTCCTTTCAACATCCGGGACTCGAGTAAACAAAGCTTTTCCTCGATTCGATTCCATGGAATGTCATTTGCTAAAGCTTGAATTGTGACGACAAGTTTTACAAGCGCGCGTGCTAATTAGCTCAATGCCCACAGAAAACCAAAGTAAAACAAGTCATATAACGACAAAATGTAGAGTCAAATAGAAGTCTACAACACGAGATATTCCCAAGCGGTCTCCCGTCGAAGTACTACTCTCGCCCTACAGGATTTGACTACGGGGATCGGACGAGACCCGGTTTTTTGCCTGTGGTATGGTCGTAGACGGAAGAAAGCCCGTTCTTGTTGTGTGTTTTGAGCGGGCAAGTTGAACTGAGCAAATAACTGTTTCCTCTGTGATGGTTCTTTAACCCTTCACCGGCAATGGCATTGGTAAAATGCAGAGAGTTAATGTTTCCCGTTCAAAAATTCCTTTCAACATCCGGGACTCGAGTAAACAAAGCTTTTCCTCGATTCGATTCCATGGAATGTCATTTGCTAAAGCTTGAATTGTGACGACAAGTTTTACAAGCGCGCGTGCTAATTAGCTCAATGCCCACAGAAAACCAAAGTAAAACAAGTCATATAACGACAAAATGTAGAGTCAAATAGAAGTCTACAACACGAGATATTCCCAAGCGGTCTCCCGTCGAAGTACTACTCTCGCCCTACAGGATTTGACTACGGGGATCGGACGAGACCCGGTTTTTTGCCTGTGGTATGGTCGTAGACGGAAGAAAGCCCGTTCTTGTTGTGTGTTTTGAGCGGGCAAGTTGAACTGAGCAAATAACTGTTTCCTCTGTGATGGTTCTTTAACCCTTCACCGGCAATGGCATTGGTAAAATGCAGAGAGTTAATGTTTCCCGTTCAAAAATTCCTTTCAACATCCGGGACTCGAGTAAACAAAGCTTTTCCTCGATTCGATTCCATGGAATGTCATTTGCTAAAGCTTGAATTGTGACGACAAGTTTTACAAGCGCGCGTGCTAATTAGCTCAATGCCCACAGAAAACCAAAGTAAAACAAGTCATATAACGACAAAATGTAGAGTCAAATAGAAGTCTACAACACGAGATATTCCCAAGCGGTCTCCCGTCGAAGTACTACTCTCGCCCTACAGGATTTGACTACGGGGATCGGACGAGACCCGGTTTTTTGCCTGTGGTATGGTCGTAGACGGAAGAAAGCCCGTTCTTGTTGTGTGTTTTGAGCGGGCAAGTTGAACTGAGCAAATAACTGTTTCCTCTGTGATGGTTCTTTAACCCTTCACCGGCAATGGCATTGGTAAAATGCAGAGAGTTAATGTTTCCCGTTCAAAAATTCCTTTCAACATCCGGGACTCGAGTAAACAAAGCTTTTCCTCGATTCGATTCCATGGAATGTCATTTGCTAAAGCTTGAATTGTGACGACAAGTTTTACAAGCGCGCGTGCTAATTAGCTCAATGCCCACAGAAAACCAAAGTAAAACAAGTCATATAACGACAAAATGTAGAGTCAAATAGAAGTCTACAACACGAGATATTCCCAAGCGGTCTCCCGTCGAAGTACTACTCTCGCCCTACAGGATTTGACTACGGGGATCGGACGAGACCCGGTTTTTTGCCTGTGGTATGGTCGTAGACGGAAGAAAGCCCGTTCTTGTTGTGTGTTTTGAGCGGGCAAGTTGAACTGAGCAAATAACTGTTTCCTCTGTGATGGTTCTTTAACCCTTCACCGGCAATGGCATTGGTAAAATGCAGAGAGTTAATGTTTCCCGTTCAAAAATTCCTTTCAACATCCGGGACTCGAGTAAACAAAGCTTTTCCTCGATTCGATTCCATGGAATGTCATTTGCTAAAGCTTGAATTGTGACGACAAGTTTTACAAGCGCGCGTGCTAATTAGCTCAATGCCCACAGAAAACCAAAGTAAAACAAGTCATATAACGACAAAATGTAGAGTCAAATAGAAGTCTACAACACGAGATATTCCCAAGCGGTCTCCCGTCGAAGTACTACTCTCGCCCTACAGGATTTGACTACGGGGATCGGACGAGACCCGGTTTTTTGCCTGTGGTATGGTCGTAGACGGAAGAAAGCCCGTTCTTGTTGTGTGTTTTGAGCGGGCAAGTTGAACTGAGCAAATAACTGTTTCCTCTGTGATGGTTCTTTAACCCTTCACCGGCAATGGCATTGGTAAAATGCAGAGAGTTAATGTTTCCCGTTCAAAAATTCCTTTCAACATCCGGGACTCGAGTAAACAAAGCTTTTCCTCGATTCGATTCCATGGAATGTCATTTGCTAAAGCTTGAATTGTGACGACAAGTTTTACAAGCGCGCGTGCTAATTAGCTCAATGCCCACAGAAAACCAAAGTAAAACAAGTCATATAACGACAAAATGTAGAGTCAAATAGAAGTCTACAACACGAGATATTCCCAAGCGGTCTCCCGTCGAAGTACTACTCTCGCCCTACAGGATTTGACTACGGGGATCGGACGAGACCCGGTTTTTTGCCTGTGGTATGGTCGTAGACGGAAGAAAGCCCGTTCTTGTTGTGTGTTTTGAGCGGGCAAGTTGAACTGAGCAAATAACTGTTTCCTCTGTGATGGTTCTTTAACCCTTCACCGGCAATGGCATTGGTAAAATGCAGAGAGTTAATGTTTCCCGTTCAAAAATTCCTTTCAACATCCGGGACTCGAGTAAACAAAGCTTTTCCTCGATTCGATTCCATGGAATGTCATTTGCTAAAGCTTGAATTGTGACGACAAGTTTTACAAGCGCGCGTGCTAATTAGCTCAATGCCCACAGAAAACCAAAGTAAAACAAGTCATATAACGACAAAATGTAGAGTCAAATAGAAGTCTACAACACGAGATATTCCCAAGCGGTCTCCCGTCGAAGTACTACTCTCGCCCTACAGGATTTGACTACGGGGATCGGACGAGACCCGGTTTTTTGCCTGTGGTATGGTCGTAGACGGAAGAAAGCCCGTTCTTGTTGTGTGTTTTGAGCGGGCAAGTTGAACTGAGCAAATAACTGTTTCCTCTGTGATGGTTCTTTAACCCTTCACCGGCAATGGCATTGGTAAAATGCAGAGAGTTAATGTTTCCCGTTCAAAAATTCCTTTCAACATCCGGGACTCGAGTAAACAAAGCTTTTCCTCGATTCGATTCCATGGAATGTCATTTGCTAAAGCTTGAATTGTGACGACAAGTTTTACAAGCGCGCGTGCTAATTAGCTCAATGCCCACAGAAAACCAAAGTAAAACAAGTCATATAACGACAAAATGTAGAGTCAAATAGAAGTCTACAACACGAGATATTCCCAAGCGGTCTCCCGTCGAAGTACTACTCTCGCCCTACAGGATTTGACTACGGGGATCGGACGAGACCCGGTTTTTTGCCTGTGGTATGGTCGTAGACGGAAGAAAGCCCGTTCTTGTTGTGTGTTTTGAGCGGGCAAGTTGAACTGAGCAAATAACTGTTTCCTCTGTGATGGTTCTTTAACCCTTCACCGGCAATGGCATTGGTAAAATGCAGAGAGTTAATGTTTCCCGTTCAAAAATTCCTTTCAACATCCGGGACTCGAGTAAACAAAGCTTTTCCTCGATTCGATTCCATGGAATGTCATTTGCTAAAGCTTGAATTGTGACGACAAGTTTTACAAGCGCGCGTGCTAATTAGCTCAATGCCCACAGAAAACCAAAGTAAAACAAGTCATATAACGACAAAATGTAGAGTCAAATAGAAGTCTACAACACGAGATATTCCCAAGCGGTCTCCCGTCGAAGTACTACTCTCGCCCTACAGGATTTGACTACGGGGATCGGACGAGACCCGGTTTTTTGCCTGTGGTATGGTCGTAGACGGAAGAAAGCCCGTTCTTGTTGTGTGTTTTGAGCGGGCAAGTTGAACTGAGCAAATAACTGTTTCCTCTGTGATGGTTCTTTAACCCTTCACCGGCAATGGCATTGGTAAAATGCAGAGAGTTAATGTTTCCCGTTCAAAAATTCCTTTCAACATCCGGGACTCGAGTAAACAAAGCTTTTCCTCGATTCGATTCCATGGAATGTCATTTGCTAAAGCTTGAATTGTGACGACAAGTTTTACAAGCGCGCGTGCTAATTAGCTCAATGCCCACAGAAAACCAAAGTAAAACAAGTCATATAACGACAAAATGTAGAGTCAAATAGAAGTCTACAACACGAGATATTCCCAAGCGGTCTCCCGTCGAAGTACTACTCTCGCCCTACAGGATTTGACTACGGGGATCGGACGAGACCCGGTTTTTTGCCTGTGGTATGGTCGTAGACGGAAGAAAGCCCGTTCTTGTTGTGTGTTTTGAGCGGGCAAGTTGAACTGAGCAAATAACTGTTTCCTCTGTGATGGTTCTTTAACCCTTCACCGGCAATGGCATTGGTAAAATGCAGAGAGTTAATGTTTCCCGTTCAAAAATTCCTTTCAACATCCGGGACTCGAGTAAACAAAGCTTTTCCTCGATTCGATTCCATGGAATGTCATTTGCTAAAGCTTGAATTGTGACGACAAGTTTTACAAGCGCGCGTGCTAATTAGCTCAATGCCCACAGAAAACCAAAGTAAAACAAGTCATATAACGACAAAATGTAGAGTCAAATAGAAGTCTACAACACGAGATATTCCCAAGCGGTCTCCCGTCGAAGTACTACTCTCGCCCTACAGGATTTGACTACGGGGATCGGACGAGACCCGGTTTTTTGCCTGTGGTATGGTCGTAGACGGAAGAAAGCCCGTTCTTGTTGTGTGTTTTGAGCGGGCAAGTTGAACTGAGCAAATAACTGTTTCCTCTGTGATGGTTCTTTAACCCTTCACCGGCAATGGCATTGGTAAAATGCAGAGAGTTAATGTTTCCCGTTCAAAAATTCCTTTCAACATCCGGGACTCGAGTAAACAAAGCTTTTCCTCGATTCGATTCCATGGAATGTCATTTGCTAAAGCTTGAATTGTGACGACAAGTTTTACAAGCGCGCGTGCTAATTAGCTCAATGCCCACAGAAAACCAAAGTAAAACAAGTCATATAACGACAAAATGTAGAGTCAAATAGAAGTCTACAACACGAGATATTCCCAAGCGGTCTCCCGTCGAAGTACTACTCTCGCCCTACAGGATTTGACTACGGGGATCGGACGAGACCCGGTTTTTTGCCTGTGGTATGGTCGTAGACGGAAGAAAGCCCGTTCTTGTTGTGTGTTTTGAGCGGGCAAGTTGAACTGAGCAAATAACTGTTTCCTCTGTGATGGTTCTTTAACCCTTCACCGGCAATGGCATTGGTAAAATGCAGAGAGTTAATGTTTCCCGTTCAAAAATTCCTTTCAACATCCGGGACTCGAGTAAACAAAGCTTTTCCTCGATTCGATTCCATGGAATGTCATTTGCTAAAGCTTGAATTGTGACGACAAGTTTTACAAGCGCGCGTGCTAATTAGCTCAATGCCCACAGAAAACCAAAGTAAAACAAGTCATATAACGACAAAATGTAGAGTCAAATAGAAGTCTACAACACGAGATATTCCCAAGCGGTCTCCCGTCGAAGTACTACTCTCGCCCTACAGGATTTGACTACGGGGATCGGACGAGACCCGGTTTTTTGCCTGTGGTATGGTCGTAGACGGAAGAAAGCCCGTTCTTGTTGTGTGTTTTGAGCGGGCAAGTTGAACTGAGCAAATAACTGTTTCCTCTGTGATGGTTCTTTAACCCTTCACCGGCAATGGCATTGGTAAAATGCAGAGAGTTAATGTTTCCCGTTCAAAAATTCCTTTCAACATCCGGGACTCGAGTAAACAAAGCTTTTCCTCGATTCGATTCCATGGAATGTCATTTGCTAAAGCTTGAATTGTGACGACAAGTTTTACAAGCGCGCGTGCTAATTAGCTCAATGCCCACAGAAAACCAAAGTAAAACAAGTCATATAACGACAAAATGTAGAGTCAAATAGAAGTCTACAACACGAGATATTCCCAAGCGGTCTCCCGTCGAAGTACTACTCTCGCCCTACAGGATTTGACTACGGGGATCGGACGAGACCCGGTTTTTTGCCTGTGGTATGGTCGTAGACGGAAGAAAGCCCGTTCTTGTTGTGTGTTTTGAGCGGGCAAGTTGAACTGAGCAAATAACTGTTTCCTCTGTGATGGTTCTTTAACCCTTCACCGGCAATGGCATTGGTAAAATGCAGAGAGTTAATGTTTCCCGTTCAAAAATTCCTTTCAACATCCGGGACTCGAGTAAACAAAGCTTTTCCTCGATTCGATTCCATGGAATGTCATTTGCTAAAGCTTGAATTGTGACGACAAGTTTTACAAGCGCGCGTGCTAATTAGCTCAATGCCCACAGAAAACCAAAGTAAAACAAGTCATATAACGACAAAATGTAGAGTCAAATAGAAGTCTACAACACGAGATATTCCCAAGCGGTCTCCCGTCGAAGTACTACTCTCGCCCTACAGGATTTGACTACGGGGATCGGACGAGACCCGGTTTTTTGCCTGTGGTATGGTCGTAGACGGAAGAAAGCCCGTTCTTGTTGTGTGTTTTGAGCGGGCAAGTTGAACTGAGCAAATAACTGTTTCCTCTGTGATGGTTCTTTAACCCTTCACCGGCAATGGCATTGGTAAAATGCAGAGAGTTAATGTTTCCCGTTCAAAAATTCCTTTCAACATCCGGGACTCGAGTAAACAAAGCTTTTCCTCGATTCGATTCCATGGAATGTCATTTGCTAAAGCTTGAATTGTGACGACAAGTTTTACAAGCGCGCGTGCTAATTAGCTCAATGCCCACAGAAAACCAAAGTAAAACAAGTCATATAACGACAAAATGTAGAGTCAAATAGAAGTCTACAACACGAGATATTCCCAAGCGGTCTCCCGTCGAAGTACTACTCTCGCCCTACAGGATTTGACTACGGGGATCGGACGAGACCCGGTTTTTTGCCTGTGGTATGGTCGTAGACGGAAGAAAGCCCGTTCTTGTTGTGTGTTTTGAGCGGGCAAGTTGAACTGAGCAAATAACTGTTTCCTCTGTGATGGTTCTTTAACCCTTCACCGGCAATGGCATTGGTAAAATGCAGAGAGTTAATGTTTCCCGTTCAAAAATTCCTTTCAACATCCGGGACTCGAGTAAACAAAGCTTTTCCTCGATTCGATTCCATGGAATGTCATTTGCTAAAGCTTGAATTGTGACGACAAGTTTTACAAGCGCGCGTGCTAATTAGCTCAATGCCCACAGAAAACCAAAGTAAAACAAGTCATATAACGACAAAATGTAGAGTCAAATAGAAGTCTACAACACGAGATATTCCCAAGCGGTCTCCCGTCGAAGTACTACTCTCGCCCTACAGGATTTGACTACGGGGATCGGACGAGACCCGGTTTTTTGCCTGTGGTATGGTCGTAGACGGAAGAAAGCCCGTTCTTGTTGTGTGTTTTGAGCGGGCAAGTTGAACTGAGCAAATAACTGTTTCCTCTGTGATGGTTCTTTAACCCTTCACCGGCAATGGCATTGGTAAAATGCAGAGAGTTAATGTTTCCCGTTCAAAAATTCCTTTCAACATCCGGGACTCGAGTAAACAAAGCTTTTCCTCGATTCGATTCCATGGAATGTCATTTGCTAAAGCTTGAATTGTGACGACAAGTTTTACAAGCGCGCGTGCTAATTAGCTCAATGCCCACAGAAAACCAAAGTAAAACAAGTCATATAACGACAAAATGTAGAGTCAAATAGAAGTCTACAACACGAGATATTCCCAAGCGGTCTCCCGTCGAAGTACTACTCTCGCCCTACAGGATTTGACTACGGGGATCGGACGAGACCCGGTTTTTTGCCTGTGGTATGGTCGTAGACGGAAGAAAGCCCGTTCTTGTTGTGTGTTTTGAGCGGGCAAGTTGAACTGAGCAAATAACTGTTTCCTCTGTGATGGTTCTTTAACCCTTCACCGGCAATGGCATTGGTAAAATGCAGAGAGTTAATGTTTCCCGTTCAAAAATTCCTTTCAACATCCGGGACTCGAGTAAACAAAGCTTTTCCTCGATTCGATTCCATGGAATGTCATTTGCTAAAGCTTGAATTGTGACGACAAGTTTTACAAGCGCGCGTGCTAATTAGCTCAATGCCCACAGAAAACCAAAGTAAAACAAGTCATATAACGACAAAATGTAGAGTCAAATAGAAGTCTACAACACGAGATATTCCCAAGCGGTCTCCCGTCGAAGTACTACTCTCGCCCTACAGGATTTGACTACGGGGATCGGACGAGACCCGGTTTTTTGCCTGTGGTATGGTCGTAGACGGAAGAAAGCCCGTTCTTGTTGTGTGTTTTGAGCGGGCAAGTTGAACTGAGCAAATAACTGTTTCCTCTGTGATGGTTCTTTAACCCTTCACCGGCAATGGCATTGGTAAAATGCAGAGAGTTAATGTTTCCCGTTCAAAAATTCCTTTCAACATCCGGGACTCGAGTAAACAAAGCTTTTCCTCGATTCGATTCCATGGAATGTCATTTGCTAAAGCTTGAATTGTGACGACAAGTTTTACAAGCGCGCGTGCTAATTAGCTCAATGCCCACAGAAAACCAAAGTAAAACAAGTCATATAACGACAAAATGTAGAGTCAAATAGAAGTCTACAACACGAGATATTCCCAAGCGGTCTCCCGTCGAAGTACTACTCTCGCCCTACAGGATTTGACTACGGGGATCGGACGAGACCCGGTTTTTTGCCTGTGGTATGGTCGTAGACGGAAGAAAGCCCGTTCTTGTTGTGTGTTTTGAGCGGGCAAGTTGAACTGAGCAAATAACTGTTTCCTCTGTGATGGTTCTTTAACCCTTCACCGGCAATGGCATTGGTAAAATGCAGAGAGTTAATGTTTCCCGTTCAAAAATTCCTTTCAACATCCGGGACTCGAGTAAACAAAGCTTTTCCTCGATTCGATTCCATGGAATGTCATTTGCTAAAGCTTGAATTGTGACGACAAGTTTTACAAGCGCGCGTGCTAATTAGCTCAATGCCCACAGAAAACCAAAGTAAAACAAGTCATATAACGACAAAATGTAGAGTCAAATAGAAGTCTACAACACGAGATATTCCCAAGCGGTCTCCCGTCGAAGTACTACTCTCGCCCTACAGGATTTGACTACGGGGATCGGACGAGACCCGGTTTTTTGCCTGTGGTATGGTCGTAGACGGAAGAAAGCCCGTTCTTGTTGTGTGTTTTGAGCGGGCAAGTTGAACTGAGCAAATAACTGTTTCCTCTGTGATGGTTCTTTAACCCTTCACCGGCAATGGCATTGGTAAAATGCAGAGAGTTAATGTTTCCCGTTCAAAAATTCCTTTCAACATCCGGGACTCGAGTAAACAAAGCTTTTCCTCGATTCGATTCCATGGAATGTCATTTGCTAAAGCTTGAATTGTGACGACAAGTTTTACAAGCGCGCGTGCTAATTAGCTCAATGCCCACAGAAAACCAAAGTAAAACAAGTCATATAACGACAAAATGTAGAGTCAAATAGAAGTCTACAACACGAGATATTCCCAAGCGGTCTCCCGTCGAAGTACTACTCTCGCCCTACAGGATTTGACTACGGGGATCGGACGAGACCCGGTTTTTTGCCTGTGGTATGGTCGTAGACGGAAGAAAGCCCGTTCTTGTTGTGTGTTTTGAGCGGGCAAGTTGAACTGAGCAAATAACTGTTTCCTCTGTGATGGTTCTTTAACCCTTCACCGGCAATGGCATTGGTAAAATGCAGAGAGTTAATGTTTCCCGTTCAAAAATTCCTTTCAACATCCGGGACTCGAGTAAACAAAGCTTTTCCTCGATTCGATTCCATGGAATGTCATTTGCTAAAGCTTGAATTGTGACGACAAGTTTTACAAGCGCGCGTGCTAATTAGCTCAATGCCCACAGAAAACCAAAGTAAAACAAGTCATATAACGACAAAATGTAGAGTCAAATAGAAGTCTACAACACGAGATATTCCCAAGCGGTCTCCCGTCGAAGTACTACTCTCGCCCTACAGGATTTGACTACGGGGATCGGACGAGACCCGGTTTTTTGCCTGTGGTATGGTCGTAGACGGAAGAAAGCCCGTTCTTGTTGTGTGTTTTGAGCGGGCAAGTTGAACTGAGCAAATAACTGTTTCCTCTGTGATGGTTCTTTAACCCTTCACCGGCAATGGCATTGGTAAAATGCAGAGAGTTAATGTTTCCCGTTCAAAAATTCCTTTCAACATCCGGGACTCGAGTAAACAAAGCTTTTCCTCGATTCGATTCCATGGAATGTCATTTGCTAAAGCTTGAATTGTGACGACAAGTTTTACAAGCGCGCGTGCTAATTAGCTCAATGCCCACAGAAAACCAAAGTAAAACAAGTCATATAACGACAAAATGTAGAGTCAAATAGAAGTCTACAACACGAGATATTCCCAAGCGGTCTCCCGTCGAAGTACTACTCTCGCCCTACAGGATTTGACTACGGGGATCGGACGAGACCCGGTTTTTTGCCTGTGGTATGGTCGTAGACGGAAGAAAGCCCGTTCTTGTTGTGTGTTTTGAGCGGGCAAGTTGAACTGAGCAAATAACTGTTTCCTCTGTGATGGTTCTTTAACCCTTCACCGGCAATGGCATTGGTAAAATGCAGAGAGTTAATGTTTCCCGTTCAAAAATTCCTTTCAACATCCGGGACTCGAGTAAACAAAGCTTTTCCTCGATTCGATTCCATGGAATGTCATTTGCTAAAGCTTGAATTGTGACGACAAGTTTTACAAGCGCGCGTGCTAATTAGCTCAATGCCCACAGAAAACCAAAGTAAAACAAGTCATATAACGACAAAATGTAGAGTCAAATAGAAGTCTACAACACGAGATATTCCCAAGCGGTCTCCCGTCGAAGTACTACTCTCGCCCTACAGGATTTGACTACGGGGATCGGACGAGACCCGGTTTTTTGCCTGTGGTATGGTCGTAGACGGAAGAAAGCCCGTTCTTGTTGTGTGTTTTGAGCGGGCAAGTTGAACTGAGCAAATAACTGTTTCCTCTGTGATGGTTCTTTAACCCTTCACCGGCAATGGCATTGGTAAAATGCAGAGAGTTAATGTTTCCCGTTCAAAAATTCCTTTCAACATCCGGGACTCGAGTAAACAAAGCTTTTCCTCGATTCGATTCCATGGAATGTCATTTGCTAAAGCTTGAATTGTGACGACAAGTTTTACAAGCGCGCGTGCTAATTAGCTCAATGCCCACAGAAAACCAAAGTAAAACAAGTCATATAACGACAAAATGTAGAGTCAAATAGAAGTCTACAACACGAGATATTCCCAAGCGGTCTCCCGTCGAAGTACTACTCTCGCCCTACAGGATTTGACTACGGGGATCGGACGAGACCCGGTTTTTTGCCTGTGGTATGGTCGTAGACGGAAGAAAGCCCGTTCTTGTTGTGTGTTTTGAGCGGGCAAGTTGAACTGAGCAAATAACTGTTTCCTCTGTGATGGTTCTTTAACCCTTCACCGGCAATGGCATTGGTAAAATGCAGAGAGTTAATGTTTCCCGTTCAAAAATTCCTTTCAACATCCGGGACTCGAGTAAACAAAGCTTTTCCTCGATTCGATTCCATGGAATGTCATTTGCTAAAGCTTGAATTGTGACGACAAGTTTTACAAGCGCGCGTGCTAATTAGCTCAATGCCCACAGAAAACCAAAGTAAAACAAGTCATATAACGACAAAATGTAGAGTCAAATAGAAGTCTACAACACGAGATATTCCCAAGCGGTCTCCCGTCGAAGTACTACTCTCGCCCTACAGGATTTGACTACGGGGATCGGACGAGACCCGGTTTTTTGCCTGTGGTATGGTCGTAGACGGAAGAAAGCCCGTTCTTGTTGTGTGTTTTGAGCGGGCAAGTTGAACTGAGCAAATAACTGTTTCCTCTGTGATGGTTCTTTAACCCTTCACCGGCAATGGCATTGGTAAAATGCAGAGAGTTAATGTTTCCCGTTCAAAAATTCCTTTCAACATCCGGGACTCGAGTAAACAAAGCTTTTCCTCGATTCGATTCCATGGAATGTCATTTGCTAAAGCTTGAATTGTGACGACAAGTTTTACAAGCGCGCGTGCTAATTAGCTCAATGCCCACAGAAAACCAAAGTAAAACAAGTCATATAACGACAAAATGTAGAGTCAAATAGAAGTCTACAACACGAGATATTCCCAAGCGGTCTCCCGTCGAAGTACTACTCTCGCCCTACAGGATTTGACTACGGGGATCGGACGAGACCCGGTTTTTTGCCTGTGGTATGGTCGTAGACGGAAGAAAGCCCGTTCTTGTTGTGTGTTTTGAGCGGGCAAGTTGAACTGAGCAAATAACTGTTTCCTCTGTGATGGTTCTTTAACCCTTCACCGGCAATGGCATTGGTAAAATGCAGAGAGTTAATGTTTCCCGTTCAAAAATTCCTTTCAACATCCGGGACTCGAGTAAACAAAGCTTTTCCTCGATTCGATTCCATGGAATGTCATTTGCTAAAGCTTGAATTGTGACGACAAGTTTTACAAGCGCGCGTGCTAATTAGCTCAATGCCCACAGAAAACCAAAGTAAAACAAGTCATATAACGACAAAATGTAGAGTCAAATAGAAGTCTACAACACGAGATATTCCCAAGCGGTCTCCCGTCGAAGTACTACTCTCGCCCTACAGGATTTGACTACGGGGATCGGACGAGACCCGGTTTTTTGCCTGTGGTATGGTCGTAGACGGAAGAAAGCCCGTTCTTGTTGTGTGTTTTGAGCGGGCAAGTTGAACTGAGCAAATAACTGTTTCCTCTGTGATGGTTCTTTAACCCTTCACCGGCAATGGCATTGGTAAAATGCAGAGAGTTAATGTTTCCCGTTCAAAAATTCCTTTCAACATCCGGGACTCGAGTAAACAAAGCTTTTCCTCGATTCGATTCCATGGAATGTCATTTGCTAAAGCTTGAATTGTGACGACAAGTTTTACAAGCGCGCGTGCTAATTAGCTCAATGCCCACAGAAAACCAAAGTAAAACAAGTCATATAACGACAAAATGTAGAGTCAAATAGAAGTCTACAACACGAGATATTCCCAAGCGGTCTCCCGTCGAAGTACTACTCTCGCCCTACAGGATTTGACTACGGGGATCGGACGAGACCCGGTTTTTTGCCTGTGGTATGGTCGTAGACGGAAGAAAGCCCGTTCTTGTTGTGTGTTTTGAGCGGGCAAGTTGAACTGAGCAAATAACTGTTTCCTCTGTGATGGTTCTTTAACCCTTCACCGGCAATGGCATTGGTAAAATGCAGAGAGTTAATGTTTCCCGTTCAAAAATTCCTTTCAACATCCGGGACTCGAGTAAACAAAGCTTTTCCTCGATTCGATTCCATGGAATGTCATTTGCTAAAGCTTGAATTGTGACGACAAGTTTTACAAGCGCGCGTGCTAATTAGCTCAATGCCCACAGAAAACCAAAGTAAAACAAGTCATATAACGACAAAATGTAGAGTCAAATAGAAGTCTACAACACGAGATATTCCCAAGCGGTCTCCCGTCGAAGTACTACTCTCGCCCTACAGGATTTGACTACGGGGATCGGACGAGACCCGGTTTTTTGCCTGTGGTATGGTCGTAGACGGAAGAAAGCCCGTTCTTGTTGTGTGTTTTGAGCGGGCAAGTTGAACTGAGCAAATAACTGTTTCCTCTGTGATGGTTCTTTAACCCTTCACCGGCAATGGCATTGGTAAAATGCAGAGAGTTAATGTTTCCCGTTCAAAAATTCCTTTCAACATCCGGGACTCGAGTAAACAAAGCTTTTCCTCGATTCGATTCCATGGAATGTCATTTGCTAAAGCTTGAATTGTGACGACAAGTTTTACAAGCGCGCGTGCTAATTAGCTCAATGCCCACAGAAAACCAAAGTAAAACAAGTCATATAACGACAAAATGTAGAGTCAAATAGAAGTCTACAACACGAGATATTCCCAAGCGGTCTCCCGTCGAAGTACTACTCTCGCCCTACAGGATTTGACTACGGGGATCGGACGAGACCCGGTTTTTTGCCTGTGGTATGGTCGTAGACGGAAGAAAGCCCGTTCTTGTTGTGTGTTTTGAGCGGGCAAGTTGAACTGAGCAAATAACTGTTTCCTCTGTGATGGTTCTTTAACCCTTCACCGGCAATGGCATTGGTAAAATGCAGAGAGTTAATGTTTCCCGTTCAAAAATTCCTTTCAACATCCGGGACTCGAGTAAACAAAGCTTTTCCTCGATTCGATTCCATGGAATGTCATTTGCTAAAGCTTGAATTGTGACGACAAGTTTTACAAGCGCGCGTGCTAATTAGCTCAATGCCCACAGAAAACCAAAGTAAAACAAGTCATATAACGACAAAATGTAGAGTCAAATAGAAGTCTACAACACGAGATATTCCCAAGCGGTCTCCCGTCGAAGTACTACTCTCGCCCTACAGGATTTGACTACGGGGATCGGACGAGACCCGGTTTTTTGCCTGTGGTATGGTCGTAGACGGAAGAAAGCCCGTTCTTGTTGTGTGTTTTGAGCGGGCAAGTTGAACTGAGCAAATAACTGTTTCCTCTGTGATGGTTCTTTAACCCTTCACCGGCAATGGCATTGGTAAAATGCAGAGAGTTAATGTTTCCCGTTCAAAAATTCCTTTCAACATCCGGGACTCGAGTAAACAAAGCTTTTCCTCGATTCGATTCCATGGAATGTCATTTGCTAAAGCTTGAATTGTGACGACAAGTTTTACAAGCGCGCGTGCTAATTAGCTCAATGCCCACAGAAAACCAAAGTAAAACAAGTCATATAACGACAAAATGTAGAGTCAAATAGAAGTCTACAACACGAGATATTCCCAAGCGGTCTCCCGTCGAAGTACTACTCTCGCCCTACAGGATTTGACTACGGGGATCGGACGAGACCCGGTTTTTTGCCTGTGGTATGGTCGTAGACGGAAGAAAGCCCGTTCTTGTTGTGTGTTTTGAGCGGGCAAGTTGAACTGAGCAAATAACTGTTTCCTCTGTGATGGTTCTTTAACCCTTCACCGGCAATGGCATTGGTAAAATGCAGAGAGTTAATGTTTCCCGTTCAAAAATTCCTTTCAACATCCGGGACTCGAGTAAACAAAGCTTTTCCTCGATTCGATTCCATGGAATGTCATTTGCTAAAGCTTGAATTGTGACGACAAGTTTTACAAGCGCGCGTGCTAATTAGCTCAATGCCCACAGAAAACCAAAGTAAAACAAGTCATATAACGACAAAATGTAGAGTCAAATAGAAGTCTACAACACGAGATATTCCCAAGCGGTCTCCCGTCGAAGTACTACTCTCGCCCTACAGGATTTGACTACGGGGATCGGACGAGACCCGGTTTTTTGCCTGTGGTATGGTCGTAGACGGAAGAAAGCCCGTTCTTGTTGTGTGTTTTGAGCGGGCAAGTTGAACTGAGCAAATAACTGTTTCCTCTGTGATGGTTCTTTAACCCTTCACCGGCAATGGCATTGGTAAAATGCAGAGAGTTAATGTTTCCCGTTCAAAAATTCCTTTCAACATCCGGGACTCGAGTAAACAAAGCTTTTCCTCGATTCGATTCCATGGAATGTCATTTGCTAAAGCTTGAATTGTGACGACAAGTTTTACAAGCGCGCGTGCTAATTAGCTCAATGCCCACAGAAAACCAAAGTAAAACAAGTCATATAACGACAAAATGTAGAGTCAAATAGAAGTCTACAACACGAGATATTCCCAAGCGGTCTCCCGTCGAAGTACTACTCTCGCCCTACAGGATTTGACTACGGGGATCGGACGAGACCCGGTTTTTTGCCTGTGGTATGGTCGTAGACGGAAGAAAGCCCGTTCTTGTTGTGTGTTTTGAGCGGGCAAGTTGAACTGAGCAAATAACTGTTTCCTCTGTGATGGTTCTTTAACCCTTCACCGGCAATGGCATTGGTAAAATGCAGAGAGTTAATGTTTCCCGTTCAAAAATTCCTTTCAACATCCGGGACTCGAGTAAACAAAGCTTTTCCTCGATTCGATTCCATGGAATGTCATTTGCTAAAGCTTGAATTGTGACGACAAGTTTTACAAGCGCGCGTGCTAATTAGCTCAATGCCCACAGAAAACCAAAGTAAAACAAGTCATATAACGACAAAATGTAGAGTCAAATAGAAGTCTACAACACGAGATATTCCCAAGCGGTCTCCCGTCGAAGTACTACTCTCGCCCTACAGGATTTGACTACGGGGATCGGACGAGACCCGGTTTTTTGCCTGTGGTATGGTCGTAGACGGAAGAAAGCCCGTTCTTGTTGTGTGTTTTGAGCGGGCAAGTTGAACTGAGCAAATAACTGTTTCCTCTGTGATGGTTCTTTAACCCTTCACCGGCAATGGCATTGGTAAAATGCAGAGAGTTAATGTTTCCCGTTCAAAAATTCCTTTCAACATCCGGGACTCGAGTAAACAAAGCTTTTCCTCGATTCGATTCCATGGAATGTCATTTGCTAAAGCTTGAATTGTGACGACAAGTTTTACAAGCGCGCGTGCTAATTAGCTCAATGCCCACAGAAAACCAAAGTAAAACAAGTCATATAACGACAAAATGTAGAGTCAAATAGAAGTCTACAACACGAGATATTCCCAAGCGGTCTCCCGTCGAAGTACTACTCTCGCCCTACAGGATTTGACTACGGGGATCGGACGAGACCCGGTTTTTTGCCTGTGGTATGGTCGTAGACGGAAGAAAGCCCGTTCTTGTTGTGTGTTTTGAGCGGGCAAGTTGAACTGAGCAAATAACTGTTTCCTCTGTGATGGTTCTTTAACCCTTCACCGGCAATGGCATTGGTAAAATGCAGAGAGTTAATGTTTCCCGTTCAAAAATTCCTTTCAACATCCGGGACTCGAGTAAACAAAGCTTTTCCTCGATTCGATTCCATGGAATGTCATTTGCTAAAGCTTGAATTGTGACGACAAGTTTTACAAGCGCGCGTGCTAATTAGCTCAATGCCCACAGAAAACCAAAGTAAAACAAGTCATATAACGACAAAATGTAGAGTCAAATAGAAGTCTACAACACGAGATATTCCCAAGCGGTCTCCCGTCGAAGTACTACTCTCGCCCTACAGGATTTGACTACGGGGATCGGACGAGACCCGGTTTTTTGCCTGTGGTATGGTCGTAGACGGAAGAAAGCCCGTTCTTGTTGTGTGTTTTGAGCGGGCAAGTTGAACTGAGCAAATAACTGTTTCCTCTGTGATGGTTCTTTAACCCTTCACCGGCAATGGCATTGGTAAAATGCAGAGAGTTAATGTTTCCCGTTCAAAAATTCCTTTCAACATCCGGGACTCGAGTAAACAAAGCTTTTCCTCGATTCGATTCCATGGAATGTCATTTGCTAAAGCTTGAATTGTGACGACAAGTTTTACAAGCGCGCGTGCTAATTAGCTCAATGCCCACAGAAAACCAAAGTAAAACAAGTCATATAACGACAAAATGTAGAGTCAAATAGAAGTCTACAACACGAGATATTCCCAAGCGGTCTCCCGTCGAAGTACTACTCTCGCCCTACAGGATTTGACTACGGGGATCGGACGAGACCCGGTTTTTTGCCTGTGGTATGGTCGTAGACGGAAGAAAGCCCGTTCTTGTTGTGTGTTTTGAGCGGGCAAGTTGAACTGAGCAAATAACTGTTTCCTCTGTGATGGTTCTTTAACCCTTCACCGGCAATGGCATTGGTAAAATGCAGAGAGTTAATGTTTCCCGTTCAAAAATTCCTTTCAACATCCGGGACTCGAGTAAACAAAGCTTTTCCTCGATTCGATTCCATGGAATGTCATTTGCTAAAGCTTGAATTGTGACGACAAGTTTTACAAGCGCGCGTGCTAATTAGCTCAATGCCCACAGAAAACCAAAGTAAAACAAGTCATATAACGACAAAATGTAGAGTCAAATAGAAGTCTACAACACGAGATATTCCCAAGCGGTCTCCCGTCGAAGTACTACTCTCGCCCTACAGGATTTGACTACGGGGATCGGACGAGACCCGGTTTTTTGCCTGTGGTATGGTCGTAGACGGAAGAAAGCCCGTTCTTGTTGTGTGTTTTGAGCGGGCAAGTTGAACTGAGCAAATAACTGTTTCCTCTGTGATGGTTCTTTAACCCTTCACCGGCAATGGCATTGGTAAAATGCAGAGAGTTAATGTTTCCCGTTCAAAAATTCCTTTCAACATCCGGGACTCGAGTAAACAAAGCTTTTCCTCGATTCGATTCCATGGAATGTCATTTGCTAAAGCTTGAATTGTGACGACAAGTTTTACAAGCGCGCGTGCTAATTAGCTCAATGCCCACAGAAAACCAAAGTAAAACAAGTCATATAACGACAAAATGTAGAGTCAAATAGAAGTCTACAACACGAGATATTCCCAAGCGGTCTCCCGTCGAAGTACTACTCTCGCCCTACAGGATTTGACTACGGGGATCGGACGAGACCCGGTTTTTTGCCTGTGGTATGGTCGTAGACGGAAGAAAGCCCGTTCTTGTTGTGTGTTTTGAGCGGGCAAGTTGAACTGAGCAAATAACTGTTTCCTCTGTGATGGTTCTTTAACCCTTCACCGGCAATGGCATTGGTAAAATGCAGAGAGTTAATGTTTCCCGTTCAAAAATTCCTTTCAACATCCGGGACTCGAGTAAACAAAGCTTTTCCTCGATTCGATTCCATGGAATGTCATTTGCTAAAGCTTGAATTGTGACGACAAGTTTTACAAGCGCGCGTGCTAATTAGCTCAATGCCCACAGAAAACCAAAGTAAAACAAGTCATATAACGACAAAATGTAGAGTCAAATAGAAGTCTACAACACGAGATATTCCCAAGCGGTCTCCCGTCGAAGTACTACTCTCGCCCTACAGGATTTGACTACGGGGATCGGACGAGACCCGGTTTTTTGCCTGTGGTATGGTCGTAGACGGAAGAAAGCCCGTTCTTGTTGTGTGTTTTGAGCGGGCAAGTTGAACTGAGCAAATAACTGTTTCCTCTGTGATGGTTCTTTAACCCTTCACCGGCAATGGCATTGGTAAAATGCAGAGAGTTAATGTTTCCCGTTCAAAAATTCCTTTCAACATCCGGGACTCGAGTAAACAAAGCTTTTCCTCGATTCGATTCCATGGAATGTCATTTGCTAAAGCTTGAATTGTGACGACAAGTTTTACAAGCGCGCGTGCTAATTAGCTCAATGCCCACAGAAAACCAAAGTAAAACAAGTCATATAACGACAAAATGTAGAGTCAAATAGAAGTCTACAACACGAGATATTCCCAAGCGGTCTCCCGTCGAAGTACTACTCTCGCCCTACAGGATTTGACTACGGGGATCGGACGAGACCCGGTTTTTTGCCTGTGGTATGGTCGTAGACGGAAGAAAGCCCGTTCTTGTTGTGTGTTTTGAGCGGGCAAGTTGAACTGAGCAAATAACTGTTTCCTCTGTGATGGTTCTTTAACCCTTCACCGGCAATGGCATTGGTAAAATGCAGAGAGTTAATGTTTCCCGTTCAAAAATTCCTTTCAACATCCGGGACTCGAGTAAACAAAGCTTTTCCTCGATTCGATTCCATGGAATGTCATTTGCTAAAGCTTGAATTGTGACGACAAGTTTTACAAGCGCGCGTGCTAATTAGCTCAATGCCCACAGAAAACCAAAGTAAAACAAGTCATATAACGACAAAATGTAGAGTCAAATAGAAGTCTACAACACGAGATATTCCCAAGCGGTCTCCCGTCGAAGTACTACTCTCGCCCTACAGGATTTGACTACGGGGATCGGACGAGACCCGGTTTTTTGCCTGTGGTATGGTCGTAGACGGAAGAAAGCCCGTTCTTGTTGTGTGTTTTGAGCGGGCAAGTTGAACTGAGCAAATAACTGTTTCCTCTGTGATGGTTCTTTAACCCTTCACCGGCAATGGCATTGGTAAAATGCAGAGAGTTAATGTTTCCCGTTCAAAAATTCCTTTCAACATCCGGGACTCGAGTAAACAAAGCTTTTCCTCGATTCGATTCCATGGAATGTCATTTGCTAAAGCTTGAATTGTGACGACAAGTTTTACAAGCGCGCGTGCTAATTAGCTCAATGCCCACAGAAAACCAAAGTAAAACAAGTCATATAACGACAAAATGTAGAGTCAAATAGAAGTCTACAACACGAGATATTCCCAAGCGGTCTCCCGTCGAAGTACTACTCTCGCCCTACAGGATTTGACTACGGGGATCGGACGAGACCCGGTTTTTTGCCTGTGGTATGGTCGTAGACGGAAGAAAGCCCGTTCTTGTTGTGTGTTTTGAGCGGGCAAGTTGAACTGAGCAAATAACTGTTTCCTCTGTGATGGTTCTTTAACCCTTCACCGGCAATGGCATTGGTAAAATGCAGAGAGTTAATGTTTCCCGTTCAAAAATTCCTTTCAACATCCGGGACTCGAGTAAACAAAGCTTTTCCTCGATTCGATTCCATGGAATGTCATTTGCTAAAGCTTGAATTGTGACGACAAGTTTTACAAGCGCGCGTGCTAATTAGCTCAATGCCCACAGAAAACCAAAGTAAAACAAGTCATATAACGACAAAATGTAGAGTCAAATAGAAGTCTACAACACGAGATATTCCCAAGCGGTCTCCCGTCGAAGTACTACTCTCGCCCTACAGGATTTGACTACGGGGATCGGACGAGACCCGGTTTTTTGCCTGTGGTATGGTCGTAGACGGAAGAAAGCCCGTTCTTGTTGTGTGTTTTGAGCGGGCAAGTTGAACTGAGCAAATAACTGTTTCCTCTGTGATGGTTCTTTAACCCTTCACCGGCAATGGCATTGGTAAAATGCAGAGAGTTAATGTTTCCCGTTCAAAAATTCCTTTCAACATCCGGGACTCGAGTAAACAAAGCTTTTCCTCGATTCGATTCCATGGAATGTCATTTGCTAAAGCTTGAATTGTGACGACAAGTTTTACAAGCGCGCGTGCTAATTAGCTCAATGCCCACAGAAAACCAAAGTAAAACAAGTCATATAACGACAAAATGTAGAGTCAAATAGAAGTCTACAACACGAGATATTCCCAAGCGGTCTCCCGTCGAAGTACTACTCTCGCCCTACAGGATTTGACTACGGGGATCGGACGAGACCCGGTTTTTTGCCTGTGGTATGGTCGTAGACGGAAGAAAGCCCGTTCTTGTTGTGTGTTTTGAGCGGGCAAGTTGAACTGAGCAAATAACTGTTTCCTCTGTGATGGTTCTTTAACCCTTCACCGGCAATGGCATTGGTAAAATGCAGAGAGTTAATGTTTCCCGTTCAAAAATTCCTTTCAACATCCGGGACTCGAGTAAACAAAGCTTTTCCTCGATTCGATTCCATGGAATGTCATTTGCTAAAGCTTGAATTGTGACGACAAGTTTTACAAGCGCGCGTGCTAATTAGCTCAATGCCCACAGAAAACCAAAGTAAAACAAGTCATATAACGACAAAATGTAGAGTCAAATAGAAGTCTACAACACGAGATATTCCCAAGCGGTCTCCCGTCGAAGTACTACTCTCGCCCTACAGGATTTGACTACGGGGATCGGACGAGACCCGGTTTTTTGCCTGTGGTATGGTCGTAGACGGAAGAAAGCCCGTTCTTGTTGTGTGTTTTGAGCGGGCAAGTTGAACTGAGCAAATAACTGTTTCCTCTGTGATGGTTCTTTAACCCTTCACCGGCAATGGCATTGGTAAAATGCAGAGAGTTAATGTTTCCCGTTCAAAAATTCCTTTCAACATCCGGGACTCGAGTAAACAAAGCTTTTCCTCGATTCGATTCCATGGAATGTCATTTGCTAAAGCTTGAATTGTGACGACAAGTTTTACAAGCGCGCGTGCTAATTAGCTCAATGCCCACAGAAAACCAAAGTAAAACAAGTCATATAACGACAAAATGTAGAGTCAAATAGAAGTCTACAACACGAGATATTCCCAAGCGGTCTCCCGTCGAAGTACTACTCTCGCCCTACAGGATTTGACTACGGGGATCGGACGAGACCCGGTTTTTTGCCTGTGGTATGGTCGTAGACGGAAGAAAGCCCGTTCTTGTTGTGTGTTTTGAGCGGGCAAGTTGAACTGAGCAAATAACTGTTTCCTCTGTGATGGTTCTTTAACCCTTCACCGGCAATGGCATTGGTAAAATGCAGAGAGTTAATGTTTCCCGTTCAAAAATTCCTTTCAACATCCGGGACTCGAGTAAACAAAGCTTTTCCTCGATTCGATTCCATGGAATGTCATTTGCTAAAGCTTGAATTGTGACGACAAGTTTTACAAGCGCGCGTGCTAATTAGCTCAATGCCCACAGAAAACCAAAGTAAAACAAGTCATATAACGACAAAATGTAGAGTCAAATAGAAGTCTACAACACGAGATATTCCCAAGCGGTCTCCCGTCGAAGTACTACTCTCGCCCTACAGGATTTGACTACGGGGATCGGACGAGACCCGGTTTTTTGCCTGTGGTATGGTCGTAGACGGAAGAAAGCCCGTTCTTGTTGTGTGTTTTGAGCGGGCAAGTTGAACTGAGCAAATAACTGTTTCCTCTGTGATGGTTCTTTAACCCTTCACCGGCAATGGCATTGGTAAAATGCAGAGAGTTAATGTTTCCCGTTCAAAAATTCCTTTCAACATCCGGGACTCGAGTAAACAAAGCTTTTCCTCGATTCGATTCCATGGAATGTCATTTGCTAAAGCTTGAATTGTGACGACAAGTTTTACAAGCGCGCGTGCTAATTAGCTCAATGCCCACAGAAAACCAAAGTAAAACAAGTCATATAACGACAAAATGTAGAGTCAAATAGAAGTCTACAACACGAGATATTCCCAAGCGGTCTCCCGTCGAAGTACTACTCTCGCCCTACAGGATTTGACTACGGGGATCGGACGAGACCCGGTTTTTTGCCTGTGGTATGGTCGTAGACGGAAGAAAGCCCGTTCTTGTTGTGTGTTTTGAGCGGGCAAGTTGAACTGAGCAAATAACTGTTTCCTCTGTGATGGTTCTTTAACCCTTCACCGGCAATGGCATTGGTAAAATGCAGAGAGTTAATGTTTCCCGTTCAAAAATTCCTTTCAACATCCGGGACTCGAGTAAACAAAGCTTTTCCTCGATTCGATTCCATGGAATGTCATTTGCTAAAGCTTGAATTGTGACGACAAGTTTTACAAGCGCGCGTGCTAATTAGCTCAATGCCCACAGAAAACCAAAGTAAAACAAGTCATATAACGACAAAATGTAGAGTCAAATAGAAGTCTACAACACGAGATATTCCCAAGCGGTCTCCCGTCGAAGTACTACTCTCGCCCTACAGGATTTGACTACGGGGATCGGACGAGACCCGGTTTTTTGCCTGTGGTATGGTCGTAGACGGAAGAAAGCCCGTTCTTGTTGTGTGTTTTGAGCGGGCAAGTTGAACTGAGCAAATAACTGTTTCCTCTGTGATGGTTCTTTAACCCTTCACCGGCAATGGCATTGGTAAAATGCAGAGAGTTAATGTTTCCCGTTCAAAAATTCCTTTCAACATCCGGGACTCGAGTAAACAAAGCTTTTCCTCGATTCGATTCCATGGAATGTCATTTGCTAAAGCTTGAATTGTGACGACAAGTTTTACAAGCGCGCGTGCTAATTAGCTCAATGCCCACAGAAAACCAAAGTAAAACAAGTCATATAACGACAAAATGTAGAGTCAAATAGAAGTCTACAACACGAGATATTCCCAAGCGGTCTCCCGTCGAAGTACTACTCTCGCCCTACAGGATTTGACTACGGGGATCGGACGAGACCCGGTTTTTTGCCTGTGGTATGGTCGTAGACGGAAGAAAGCCCGTTCTTGTTGTGTGTTTTGAGCGGGCAAGTTGAACTGAGCAAATAACTGTTTCCTCTGTGATGGTTCTTTAACCCTTCACCGGCAATGGCATTGGTAAAATGCAGAGAGTTAATGTTTCCCGTTCAAAAATTCCTTTCAACATCCGGGACTCGAGTAAACAAAGCTTTTCCTCGATTCGATTCCATGGAATGTCATTTGCTAAAGCTTGAATTGTGACGACAAGTTTTACAAGCGCGCGTGCTAATTAGCTCAATGCCCACAGAAAACCAAAGTAAAACAAGTCATATAACGACAAAATGTAGAGTCAAATAGAAGTCTACAACACGAGATATTCCCAAGCGGTCTCCCGTCGAAGTACTACTCTCGCCCTACAGGATTTGACTACGGGGATCGGACGAGACCCGGTTTTTTGCCTGTGGTATGGTCGTAGACGGAAGAAAGCCCGTTCTTGTTGTGTGTTTTGAGCGGGCAAGTTGAACTGAGCAAATAACTGTTTCCTCTGTGATGGTTCTTTAACCCTTCACCGGCAATGGCATTGGTAAAATGCAGAGAGTTAATGTTTCCCGTTCAAAAATTCCTTTCAACATCCGGGACTCGAGTAAACAAAGCTTTTCCTCGATTCGATTCCATGGAATGTCATTTGCTAAAGCTTGAATTGTGACGACAAGTTTTACAAGCGCGCGTGCTAATTAGCTCAATGCCCACAGAAAACCAAAGTAAAACAAGTCATATAACGACAAAATGTAGAGTCAAATAGAAGTCTACAACACGAGATATTCCCAAGCGGTCTCCCGTCGAAGTACTACTCTCGCCCTACAGGATTTGACTACGGGGATCGGACGAGACCCGGTTTTTTGCCTGTGGTATGGTCGTAGACGGAAGAAAGCCCGTTCTTGTTGTGTGTTTTGAGCGGGCAAGTTGAACTGAGCAAATAACTGTTTCCTCTGTGATGGTTCTTTAACCCTTCACCGGCAATGGCATTGGTAAAATGCAGAGAGTTAATGTTTCCCGTTCAAAAATTCCTTTCAACATCCGGGACTCGAGTAAACAAAGCTTTTCCTCGATTCGATTCCATGGAATGTCATTTGCTAAAGCTTGAATTGTGACGACAAGTTTTACAAGCGCGCGTGCTAATTAGCTCAATGCCCACAGAAAACCAAAGTAAAACAAGTCATATAACGACAAAATGTAGAGTCAAATAGAAGTCTACAACACGAGATATTCCCAAGCGGTCTCCCGTCGAAGTACTACTCTCGCCCTACAGGATTTGACTACGGGGATCGGACGAGACCCGGTTTTTTGCCTGTGGTATGGTCGTAGACGGAAGAAAGCCCGTTCTTGTTGTGTGTTTTGAGCGGGCAAGTTGAACTGAGCAAATAACTGTTTCCTCTGTGATGGTTCTTTAACCCTTCACCGGCAATGGCATTGGTAAAATGCAGAGAGTTAATGTTTCCCGTTCAAAAATTCCTTTCAACATCCGGGACTCGAGTAAACAAAGCTTTTCCTCGATTCGATTCCATGGAATGTCATTTGCTAAAGCTTGAATTGTGACGACAAGTTTTACAAGCGCGCGTGCTAATTAGCTCAATGCCCACAGAAAACCAAAGTAAAACAAGTCATATAACGACAAAATGTAGAGTCAAATAGAAGTCTACAACACGAGATATTCCCAAGCGGTCTCCCGTCGAAGTACTACTCTCGCCCTACAGGATTTGACTACGGGGATCGGACGAGACCCGGTTTTTTGCCTGTGGTATGGTCGTAGACGGAAGAAAGCCCGTTCTTGTTGTGTGTTTTGAGCGGGCAAGTTGAACTGAGCAAATAACTGTTTCCTCTGTGATGGTTCTTTAACCCTTCACCGGCAATGGCATTGGTAAAATGCAGAGAGTTAATGTTTCCCGTTCAAAAATTCCTTTCAACATCCGGGACTCGAGTAAACAAAGCTTTTCCTCGATTCGATTCCATGGAATGTCATTTGCTAAAGCTTGAATTGTGACGACAAGTTTTACAAGCGCGCGTGCTAATTAGCTCAATGCCCACAGAAAACCAAAGTAAAACAAGTCATATAACGACAAAATGTAGAGTCAAATAGAAGTCTACAACACGAGATATTCCCAAGCGGTCTCCCGTCGAAGTACTACTCTCGCCCTACAGGATTTGACTACGGGGATCGGACGAGACCCGGTTTTTTGCCTGTGGTATGGTCGTAGACGGAAGAAAGCCCGTTCTTGTTGTGTGTTTTGAGCGGGCAAGTTGAACTGAGCAAATAACTGTTTCCTCTGTGATGGTTCTTTAACCCTTCACCGGCAATGGCATTGGTAAAATGCAGAGAGTTAATGTTTCCCGTTCAAAAATTCCTTTCAACATCCGGGACTCGAGTAAACAAAGCTTTTCCTCGATTCGATTCCATGGAATGTCATTTGCTAAAGCTTGAATTGTGACGACCAAGTTTTACAAGGCGCGCGCGTGCTAATTTAGCTGTCAATGCCCACAGAAAACCAAAGTAAAACAAGTCATATAACAGACCAAAAATGTAAAGTCAAATAGAAGTCTAAAACACGAGATATTCCCAAGCGGTCTCCCGTCGAAGTACTACTCTCGCCCTACAGGATTTGACTACGGGGATCGGACGAGACCCGGTTTTTTGCCTGTGGTATGGTCGTAGACGGAAGAAAGCCCGTTCTTGTTGTGTGTTTTGAGCGGGCAAGTTGAACTGAGCAAATAACTGTTTCCTCTGTGATGGTTCTTTAACCCTTCACCGGCAATGGCATTGGTAAAATGCAGAGAGTTAATGTTTCCCGTTCAAAAATTCCTTTCAACATCCGGGACTCGAGTAAACAAAGCTTTTCCTCGATTCGATTCCATGGAATGTCATTTGCTAAAGCTTGAATTGTGACGACAAGTTTTACAAGCGCGCGTGCTAATTAGCTCAATGCCCACAGAAAACCAAAGTAAAACAAGTCATATAACGACAAAATGTAGAGTCAAATAGAAGTCTACAACACGAGATATTCCCAAGCGGTCTCCCGTCGAAGTAATACTCTCGCCCTACAGGATTTGACTACGGGGATCGGACGAGACCCGGTTTTTTGCCTGTGGTATGGTCGTAGACGGAAGAAAGCCCGTTCTTGTTGTGTGTTTTGAGCGGGCAAGTTGAACTGAGCAAATAACTGTTTCCTCTGTGATGGTTCTTTAACCCTTCACCGGCAATGGCATTGGTAAAATGCAGAGAGTTAATGTTTCCCGTTCAAAAATTCCTTTCAACATCCGGGACTCGAGTAAACAAAGCTTTTCCTCGATTCGATTCCATGGAATGTCATTTGCTAAAGCTTGAATTGTGACGACAAGTTTTACAAGCGCGCGTGCTAATTAGCTCAATGCCCACAGAAAACCAAAGTAAAACAAGTCATATAACGACAAAATGTAGAGTCAAATAGAAGTCTACAACACGAGATATTCCCAAGCGGTCTCCCGTCGAAGTACTACTCTCGCCCTACAGGATTTGACTACGGGGATCGGACGAGACCCGGTTTTTTGCCTGTGGTATGGTCGTAGACGGAAGAAAGCCCGTTCTTGTTGTGTGTTTTGAGCGGGCAAGTTGAACTGAGCAAATAACTGTTTCCTCTGTGATGGTTCTTTAACCCTTCACCGGCAATGGCATTGGTAAAATGCAGAGAGTTAATGTTTCCCGTTCAAAAATTCCTTTCAACATCCGGGACTCGAGTAAACAAAGCTTTTCCTCGATTCGATTCCATGGAATGTCATTTGCTAAAGCTTGAATTGTGACGACAAGTTTTACAAGCGCGCGTGCTAATTAGCTCAATGCCCACAGAAAACCAAAGTAAAACAAGTCATATAACGACAAAATGTAGAGTCAAATAGAAGTCTACAACACGAGATATTCCCAAGCGGTCTCCCGTCGAAGTACTACTCTCGCCCTACAGGATTTGACTACGGGGATCGGACGAGACCCGGTTTTTTGCCTGTGGTATGGTCGTAGACGGAAGAAAGCCCGTTCTTGTTGTGTGTTTTGAGCGGGCAAGTTGAACTGAGCAAATAACTGTTTCCTCTGTGATGGTTCTTTAACCCTTCACCGGCAATGGCATTGGTAAAATGCAGAGAGTTAATGTTTCCCGTTCAAAAATTCCTTTCAACATCCGGGACTCGAGTAAACAAAGCTTTTCCTCGATTCGATTCCATGGAATGTCATTTGCTAAAGCTTGAATTGTGACGACAAGTTTTACAAGCGCGCGTGCTAATTAGCTCAATGCCCACAGAAAACCAAAGTAAAACAAGTCATATAACGACAAAATGTAGAGTCAAATAGAAGTCTACAACACGAGATATTCCCAAGCGGTCTCCCGTCGAAGTACTACTCTCGCCCTACAGGATTTGACTACGGGGATCGGACGAGACCCGGTTTTTTGCCTGTGGTATGGTCGTAGACGGAAGAAAGCCCGTTCTTGTTGTGTGTTTTGAGCGGGCAAGTTGAACTGAGCAAATAACTGTTTCCTCTGTGATGGTTCTTTAACCCTTCACCGGCAATGGCATTGGTAAAATGCAGAGAGTTAATGTTTCCCGTTCAAAAATTCCTTTCAACATCCGGGACTCGAGTAAAAAAAGCTTTTCCTCGATTCGATTCCATGGAATGTCATTTGCTAAAGCTTGAATTGTGACGACAAGTTTTACAAGCGCGCGTGCTAATTAGCTCAATGCCCACAGAAAACCAAAGTAAAACAAGTCATATAACGACAAAATGTAGAGTCAAATAGAAGTCTACAACACGAGATATTCCCAAGCGGTCTCCCGTCGAAGTACTACTCTCGCCCTACAGGATTTGACTACGGGGATCGGACGAGACCCGGTTTTTTGCCTGTGGTATGGTCGTAGACGGAAGAAAGCCCGTTCTTGTTGTGTGTTTTGAGCGGGCAAGTTGAACTGAGCAAATAACTGTTTCCTCTGTGATGGTTCTTTAACCCTTCACCGGCAATGGCATTGGTAAAATGCAGAGAGTTAATGTTTCCCGTTCAAAAATTCCTTTCAACATCCGGGACTCGAGTAAACAAAGCTTTTCCTCGATTCGATTCCATGGAATGTCATTTGCTAAAGCTTGAATTGTGACGACAAGTTTTACAAGCGCGCGTGCTAATTAGCTCAATGCCCACAGAAAACCAAAGTAAAACAAGTCATATAACGACAAAATGTAGAGTCAAATAGAAGTCTACAACACGAGATATTCCCAAGCGGTCTCCCGTCGAAGTACTACTCTCGCCCTACAGGATTTGACTACGGGGATCGGACGAGACCCGGTTTTTTGCCTGTGGTATGGTCGTAGACGGAAGAAAGCCCGTTCTTGTTGTGTGTTTTGAGCGGGCAAGTTGAACTGAGCAAATAACTGTTTCCTCTGTGATGGTTCTTTAACCCTTCACCGGCAATGGCATTGGTAAAATGCAGAGAGTTAATGTTTCCCGTTCAAAAATTCCTTTCAACATCCGGGACTCGAGTAAACAAAGCTTTTCCTCGATTCGATTCCATGGAATGTCATTTGCTAAAGCTTGAATTGTGACGACAAGTTTTACAAGCGCGCGTGCTAATTAGCTCAATGCCCACAGAAAACCAAAGTAAAACAAGTCATATAACGACAAAATGTAGAGTCAAATAGAAGTCTACAACACGAGATATTCCCAAGCGGTCTCCCGTCGAAGTACTACTCTCGCCCTACAGGATTTGACTACGGGGATCGGACGAGACCCGGTTTTTTGCCTGTGGTATGGTCGTAGACGGAAGAAAGCCCGTTCTTGTTGTGTGTTTTGAGCGGGCAAGTTGAACTGAGCAAATAACTGTTTCCTCTGTGATGGTTCTTTAACCCTTCACCGGCAATGGCATTGGTAAAATGCAGAGAGTTAATGTTTCCCGTTCAAAAATTCCTTTCAACATCCGGGACTCGAGTAAACAAAGCTTTTCCTCGATTCGATTCCATGGAATGTCATTTGCTAAAGCTTGAATTGTGACGACAAGTTTTACAAGCGCGCGTGCTAATTAGCTCAATGCCCACAGAAAACCAAAGTAAAACAAGTCATATAACGACAAAATGTAGAGTCAAATAGAAGTCTACAACACGAGATATTCCCAAGCGGTCTCCCGTCGAAGTACTACTCTCGCCCTACAGGATTTGACTACGGGGATCGGACGAGACCCGGTTTTTTGCCTGTGGTATGGTCGTAGACGGAAGAAAGCCCGTTCTTGTTGTGTGTTTTGAGCGGGCAAGTTGAACTGAGCAAATAACTGTTTCCTCTGTGATGGTTCTTTAACCCTTCACCGGCAATGGCATTGGTAAAATGCAGAGAGTTAATGTTTCCCGTTCAAAAATTCCTTTCAACATCCGGGACTCGAGTAAACAAAGCTTTTCCTCGATTCGATTCCATGGAATGTCATTTGCTAAAGCTTGAATTGTGACGACAAGTTTTACAAGCGCGCGTGCTAATTAGCTCAATGCCCACAGAAAACCAAAGTAAAACAAGTCATATAACGACAAAATGTAGAGTCAAATAGAAGTCTACAACACGAGATATTCCCAAGCGGTCTCCCGTCGAAGTACTACTCTCGCCCTACAGGATTTGACTACGGGGATCGGACGAGACCCGGTTTTTTGCCTGTGGTATGGTCGTAGACGGAAGAAAGCCCGTTCTTGTTGTGTGTTTTGAGCGGGCAAGTTGAACTGAGCAAATAACTGTTTCCTCTGTGATGGTTCTTTAACCCTTCACCGGCAATGGCATTGGTAAAATGCAGAGAGTTAATGTTTCCCGTTCAAAAATTCCTTTCAACATCCGGGACTCGAGTAAACAAAGCTTTTCCTCGATTCGATTCCATGGAATGTCATTTGCTAAAGCTTGAATTGTGACGACAAGTTTTACAAGCGCGCGTGCTAATTAGCTCAATGCCCACAGAAAACCAAAGTAAAACAAGTCATATAACGACAAAATGTAGAGTCAAATAGAAGTCTACAACACGAGATATTCCCAAGCGGTCTCCCGTCGAAGTACTACTCTCGCCCTACAGGATTTGACTACGGGGATCGGACGAGACCCGGTTTTTTGCCTGTGGTATGGTCGTAGACGGAAGAAAGCCCGTTCTTGTTGTGTGTTTTGAGCGGGCAAGTTGAACTGAGCAAATAACTGTTTCCTCTGTGATGGTTCTTTAACCTTCACCGGCAATGGCATTGGTAAAATGCAGAGAGTTAATGTTTCCCGTTCAAAAATTCCTTTCAACATCCGGGACTCGAGTAAACAAAGCTTTTCCTCGATTCGATTCCATGGAATGTCATTTGCTAAAGCTTGAATTGTGACGACAAGTTTTACAAGCGCGCGTGCTAATTAGCTCAATGCCCACAGAAAACCAAAGTAAAACAAGTCATATAACGACAAAATGTAGAGTCAAATAGAAGTCTACAACACGAGATATTCCCAAGCGGTCTCCCGTCGAAGTACTACTCTCGCCCTACAGGATTTGACTACGGGGATCGGACGAGACCCGGTTTTTTGCCTGTGGTATGGTCGTAGACGGAAGAAAGCCCGTTCTTGTTGTGTGTTTTGAGCGGGCAAGTTGAACTGAGCAAATAACTGTTTCCTCTGTGATGGTTCTTTAACCCTTCACCGGCAATGGCATTGGTAAAATGCAGAGAGTTAATGTTTCCCGTTCAAAAATTCCTTTCAACATCCGGGACTCGAGTAAACAAAGCTTTTCCTCGATTCGATTCCATGGAATGTCATTTGCTAAAGCTTGAATTGTGACGACAAGTTTTACAAGCGCGCGTGCTAATTAGCTCAATGCCCACAGAAAACCAAAGTAAAACAAGTCATATAACGACAAAATGTAGAGTCAAATAGAAGTCTACAACACGAGATATTCCCAAGCGGTCTCCCGTCGAAGTACTACTCTCGCCCTACAGGATTTGACTACGGGGATCGGACGAGACCCGGTTTTTGCCTGTGGTATGGTCGTAGACGGAAGAAAGCCCGTTCTTGTTGTGTGTTTGAGCGGGCAAGTTGAACTGAGCAAATAACTGTTTCCTCTGTGATGGTTCTTTAACCCTTCACCGGCAATGGCATTGGTAAAATGCAGAGAGTTAATGTTTCCCGTTCAAAAATTCCTTTCAACATCCGGGACTCGAGTAAACAAAGCTTTTCCTCGATTCGATTCCATGGAATGTCATTTGCTAAAGCTTGAATTGTGACGACAAGTTTTACAAGCGCGCGTGCTAATTAGCTCAATGCCCACAGAAAACCAAAGTAAAACAAGTCATATAACGACAAAATGTAGAGTCAAATAGAAGTCTACAACACGAGATATTCCCAAGCGGTCTCCCGTCGAAGTACTACTCTCGCCCTACAGGATTTGACTACGGGGATCGGACGAGACCCGGTTTTTTGCCTGTGGTATGGTCGTAGACGGAAGAAAGCCCGTTCTTGTTGTGTGTTTTGAGCGGGCAAGTTGAACTGAGCAAATAACTGTTTCCTCTGTGATGGTTCTTTAACCCTTCACCGGCAATGGCATTGGTAAAATGCAGAGAGTTAATGTTTCCCGTTCAAAAATTCCTTTCAACATCCGGGACTCGAGTAAACAAAGCTTTTCCTCGATTCGATTCCATGGAATGTCATTTGCTAAAGCTTGAATTGTGACGACAAGTTTTACAAGCGCGCGTGCTAATTAGCTCAATGCCCACAGAAAACCAAAGTAAAACAAGTCATATAACGACAAAATGTAGAGTCAAATAGAAGTCTACAACACGAGATATTCCCAAGCGGTCTCCCGTCGAAGTACTACTCTCGCCCTACAGGATTTGACTACGGGGATCGGACGAGACCCGGTTTTTTGCCTGTGGTATGGTCGTAGACGGAAGAAAGCCCGTTCTTGTTGTGTGTTTTGAGCGGGCAAGTTGAACTGAGCAAATAACTGTTTCCTCTGTGATGGTTCTTTAACCCTTCACCGGCAATGGCATTGGTAAAATGCAGAGAGTTAATGTTTCCCGTTCAAAAATTCCTTTCAACATCCGGGACTCGAGTAAACAAAGCTTTTCCTCGATTCGATTCCATGGAATGTCATTTGCTAAAGCTTGAATTGTGACGACAAGTTTTACAAGCGCGCGTGCTAATTAGCTCAATGCCCACAGAAAACCAAAGTAAAACAAGTCATATAACGACAAAATGTAGAGTCAAATAGAAGTCTACAACACGAGATATTCCCAAGCGGTCTCCCGTCGAAGTACTACTCTCGCCCTACAGGATTTGACTACGGGGATCGGACGAGACCCGGTTTTTTGCCTGTGGTATGGTCGTAGACGGAAGAAAGCCCGTTCTTGTTGTGTGTTTTGAGCGGGCAAGTTGAACTGAGCAAATAACTGTTTCCTCTGTGATGGTTCTTTAACCCTTCACCGGCAATGGCATTGGTAAAATGCAGAGAGTTAATGTTTCCCGTTCAAAAATTCCTTTCAACATCCGGGACTCGAGTAAACAAAGCTTTTCCTCGATTCGATTCCATGGAATGTCATTTGCTAAAGCTTGAATTGTGACGACAAGTTTTACAAGCGCGCGTGCTAATTAGCTCAATGCCCACAGAAAACCAAAGTAAAACAAGTCATATAACGACAAAATGTAGAGTCAAATAGAAGTCTACAACACGAGATATTCCCAAGCGGTCTCCCGTCGAAGTACTACTCTCGCCCTACAGGATTTGACTACGGGGATCGGACGAGACCCGGTTTTTTGCCTGTGGTATGGTCGTAGACGGAAGAAAGCCCGTTCTTGTTGTGTGTTTTGAGCGGGCAAGTTGAACTGAGCAAATAACTGTTTCCTCTGTGATGGTTCTTTAACCCTTCACCGGCAATGGCATTGGTAAAATGCAGAGAGTTAATGTTTCCCGTTCAAAAATTCCTTTCAACATCCGGGACTCGAGTAAACAAAGCTTTTCCTCGATTCGATTCCATGGAATGTCATTTGCTAAAGCTTGAATTGTGACGACAAGTTTTACAAGCGCGCGTGCTAATTAGCTCAATGCCCACAGAAAACCAAAGTAAAACAAGTCATATAACGACAAAATGTAGAGTCAAATAGAAGTCTACAACACGAGATATTCCCAAGCGGTCTCCCGTCGAAGTACTACTCTCGCCCTACAGGATTTGACTACGGGGATCGGACGAGACCCGGTTTTTTGCCTGTGGTATGGTCGTAGACGGAAGAAAGCCCGTTCTTGTTGTGTGTTTTGAGCGGGCAAGTTGAACTGAGCAAATAACTGTTTCCTCTGTGATGGTTCTTTAACCCTTCACCGGCAATGGCATTGGTAAAATGCAGAGAGTTAATGTTTCCCGTTCAAAAATTCCTTTCAACATCCGGGACTCGAGTAAACAAAGCTTTTCCTCGATTCGATTCCATGGAATGTCATTTGCTAAAGCTTGAATTGTGACGACAAGTTTTACAAGCGCGCGTGCTAATTAGCTCAATGCCCACAGAAAACCAAAGTAAAACAAGTCATATAACGACAAAATGTAGAGTCAAATAGAAGTCTACAACACGAGATATTCCCAAGCGGTCTCCCGTCGAAGTACTACTCTCGCCCTACAGGATTTGACTACGGGGATCGGACGAGACCCGGTTTTTTGCCTGTGGTATGGTCGTAGACGGAAGAAAGCCCGTTCTTGTTGTGTGTTTTGAGCGGGCAAGTTGAACTGAGCAAATAACTGTTTCCTCTGTGATGGTTCTTTAACCCTTCACCGGCAATGGCATTGGTAAAATGCAGAGAGTTAATGTTTCCCGTTCAAAATTCCTTTCAACATCCGGGACTCGAGTAAACAAAGCTTTTCCTCGATTCGATTCCATGGAATGTCATTTGCTAAAGCTTGAATTGTGACGACAAGTTTTACAAGCGCGCGTGCTAATTAGCTCAATGCCCACAGAAAACCAAAGTAAAACAAGTCATATAACGACAAAATGTAGAGTCAAATAGAAGTCTACAACACGAGATATTCCCAAGCGGTCTCCCGTCGAAGTACTACTCTCGCCCTACAGGATTTGACTACGGGGATCGGACGAGACCCGGTTTTTTGCCTGTGGTATGGTCGTAGACGGAAGAAAGCCCGTTCTTGTTGTGTGTTTTGAGCGGGCAAGTTGAACTGAGCAAATAACTGTTTCCTCTGTGATGGTTCTTTAACCCTTCACCGGCAATGGCATTGGTAAAATGCAGAGAGTTAATGTTTCCCGTTCAAAAATTCCTTTCAACATCCGGGACTCGAGTAAACAAAGCTTTTCCTCGATTCGATTCCATGGAATGTCATTTGCTAAAGCTTGAATTGTGACGACAAGTTTTACAAGCGCGCGTGCTAATTAGCTCAATGCCCACAGAAAACCAAAGTAAAACAAGTCATATAACGACAAAATGTAGAGTCAAATAGAAGTCTACAACACGAGATATTCCCAAGCGGTCTCCCGTCGAAGTACTACTCTCGCCCTACAGGATTTGACTACGGGGATCGGACGAGACCCGGTTTTTTGCCTGTGGTATGGTCGTAGACGGAAGAAAGCCCGTTCTTGTTGTGTGTTTTGAGCGGGCAAGTTGAACTGAGCAAATAACTGTTTCCTCTGTGATGGTTCTTTAACCTTCACCGGCAATGGCATTGGTAAAATGCAGAGAGTTAATGTTTCCCGTTCAAAAATTCCTTTCAACATCCGGGACTCGAGTAAACAAAGCTTTTCCTCGATTCGATTCCATGGAATGTCATTTGCTAAAGCTTGAATTGTGACGACAAGTTTTACAAGCGCGCGTGCTAATTAGCTCAATGCCCACAGAAAACCAAAGTAAAACAAGTCATATAACGACAAAATGTAGAGTCAAATAGAAGTCTACAACACGAGATATTCCAAAGCGGTCTCCCGTCGAAGTACTACTCTCGCCCTACAGGATTTGACTACGGGGATCGGACGAGACCCGGTTTTTTGCCTGTGGTATGGTCGTAGACGGAAGAAAGCCCGTTCTTGTTGTGTGTTTTGAGCGGGCAAGTTGAACTGAGCAAATAACTAGTTCCTCTGTGATGGTTCTTTAACCCTTCACCGGCAATGGCATTGGTAAAATGCAGAGAGTTAATGTTTCCCGTTCAAAAATTCCTTTCAACATCCGGGACTCGAGTAAACAAAGCTTTTCCTCGATTCGATTCCATGGAATGTCATTTGCTAAAGCTTGAATTGTGACGACAAG